>NC_073693.1:339793153-339894722 GCF_029784155.1 Uranotaenia lowii
TCAGAAATTTTAATGGAAAAACGCAATTAAACTCTCCCTTTTTTGTGTATCGAAGACGCCGCCGCCGCCATCGTCATACGTCATTTTGCGCTTTCGGCGGCGCTCACATTACACAGAGCCGGAGCAGCAGCAAGTGCATGGCCTCCTTAGCGTTTTTCCGTTCCGAACTTTCTTCAAAAGACGCGCAACCCTTTTGATTCTGGCAGCCGGGAGCTGATGCGGATGACATCAACCTTCGATTATAAAACAACCAAGTGTCATGATTCACGCACGCACTTCAGCTTACTTTGACGAAAACTAAAATATAAAAACAAAAACGACATACCGCGGCCTACTGCTAGTTTTTCTGCAGAATGTGGGTGGTGGCGCCTGAGAGAACTTAGCAGACTTCGGCAGGCCGGTCAGGAAGAAGGTTGAAGGAGAGATTATTTAGTGTGCCACTAGCTAAAGAACTAACTAAAGGAAAAGTCTCTTGACATGACGCGCGTCTAGCCTAGAGCTCCTGACGGCAGATGGCGGCAGGAAGACACTTGACATCGAAGGTGTACCGTTTGATTGACGCTAAAATGCGTTTCGGCGAATGGGTTCCACTTCTCTCCATTCCATGTTTTGGGCCCACGACGGCAGACCTATCTCAATCAAGGAATTACCTACGGTGTAACTCGGTTATCACGAAATCAAAAAATCGGAACGGTATTTTAAACGGAGACCCTATTTAGGTAATAGTCCAACTAGCAACATTTCACCGTGTTAGGACAGAAGGTCTGCATCAAAACATAGCATAGAACAACTTTCCGGGACTAAGAGTCGTGTCAAGTCGGCAGCAGCGCACCAAAACTATTTAATTAAGTGTCTCATGTGATCGCGTACGCGTTTTTGTACCAAATGGGTGAAAATTTGCTGCATCGCAGCAAAAACGCAGCAGGTCTTTCGTTTAAATTGCAATCAACCTACTTTGTATTAAATTTTGTGATGGATGGAAAACATTTATCGTCATCGCATCAAGGACTTTTGCAGCTTGCTTGGCTGGAGAGACGCGACGCGACACGACTGCATTGAAGCAATATCAAACTCCATTGGCCAATTTGATGTTTTTGATGTTGATGTTTGCCACGATTATTATTATTACCGGAAGATTTCACGATTGGCTGGAATTTATTTAGGAACGGGCCTGGCCTGGGTGCTTATTTATGTCATGCCGATGGAGATGGAGCTGTACGTACCTGATGGCTGCAGAAACGTCACCGATTCGTGTCAAATGTCAGGGTGGCTGATGAGTTTTTGAAAATGGTGCATGCTTCGATTTTGCGATATTGGTTTCTCCCTGCTGTTGGTAGAACAATTCCAATCATTAGCTTTTTGAAAAAGAGCATATGTTTGATTTGAACTGACTAAACTTACCTGATACTAAATTTCATTACAACTGTTTGAGTTAAGCTGTGTTTCACATTGATTTTGTTTCAGAGGCCTCACCCGAGTAACATAGATTAAGCCAACTAGCATTACAATGTTTAATTATGGTTTTATCATGGCATTTTACAATCAACTAGTTTTATAACTATTTTATAAGGTCTCGAAAAATGCTTAGATTCATGACTCAACCATTTGTTTTCAGGAAGTTCTGAAAACGCTTATATAGTTTTTACAAGGTATATTGTTTAAGTTGTTCAGAAAGAGTTATGACAGCTCTATTCAATGGGTATTGTGTGAAAGGGTTAAACGAGTAGAAGTCGAATCTTGCTGTCCAACGTCATCTTGACATCCAAGATGGCGGCTTCTGCTGAACTTTGGATGCTGTAAATGACTAAAAAACGTATGAAACCTCCACACTATTGTAATTGGTATTGGGTAAAGGTAAAATCAAAGATAGCGAAATTTGACATCTACTCATTAATCCAGCAGCGGATGCCACCATTTTACATTTCAAGAGGGCGTCAGATAGCGGGATCCGACTTCTTTTAGTTTAGCCCTTTCACCCAATACAAATATTCTCAGTGATTAACAGCATTTTGAACTTAAGCGGAAATGTGACTTGTTCTAGTTTAGCCCTTTCGCTCAATACTCATATTGTGGGGCTTTCATGCGATTTTCAATAAGGCCGGAAATAAAATCAATTTCTTCTTTTCTCACCCCGTCTTCGAAATTTCCAAAAATCCCGAAGGGGGGAATAAATAAAGTATTAAGTATTTAATCGAAATTTTGAAAAAAAAAATTGATAACAGAAAAAGATATTAAGAGTAAAAAACAAACTGTGGAAAATGGTAGTTTTGTCAACATTTGTACTCTAGATTTCATTGATTTTTTCGATAAAAAATTACTTGATTTTTAGGTTTTGTGCAATGATATAGTATGAAATTTTGTTGAATACAAGATTTCATGCAATTTATTTCAATTTATAAATTTTTTGCATAATTTTTTATACCCCCCCCCCCCTGGCGATGATCCAACTCCGAGTGACAAAAAAAGGATTTCAAATTCGTTCCGGCCTAATTAACAGCATTCAAACTTGTGCGTCAGCCGCCATATTGGATTTCAAGATGGTGTCAGAAAGCGAAATTTGGTGTCTTCTTGTTTAGCCGTTTTACTTAATACCAATATTTTGGGCCTTTCATGCGTTTTTAAGTCATTTACCTAATTTTAAAGCTAAGCGCAAGCGGCCATCTTGGATTTCAAGGCGGCGTCAGATAGCGAAACTCACCATCTTCTAGTTAAGCCACGGGTGCACTATGGGGTTTGAGGCGGCGAAAAGTCAAAAACTGAACTTTATCGGATCGCTTTTTTTATTTTTACTAATTAATAACTTAATAGTTGACTCAGATATTCCCAGTTTTTCAACTCATTATCTTGGATACTGAACGCACCACAGACATCAGACTATGTATTTCTATGGATTTTTTTTTCTTAAATTTAAAGTACACAATATGAATGCTCATATTAAAAGCTATCATATAAACCATTCAAAATTTTTACACTTAGTGTGATCTATGATCAAAATTAGTAAATATTTTTTTTTTCAAAAGTCAAAAACTGTAAAGCTATCAGATCTAGTTTATGGTCCTTAAAATACAATGAAAGAAATTCCAGGCATCCCAAAGCACCGTTTTTAGAGTTATATTTAAATAAAGCTGTAAATATCATGCAAATGGGTAATTTTTACCTATTAATGAGTATAAATTCAACTAAGTTTATGTTGGTTTGTCAAAAAAAAAAATGTTTCTCATGATTGATCAATCACCCGGGTGGCCAACATTTTCAACAGGTGCACAGTGGTTCAAAATAAAATAACGTCTCAGTGGTCGAGTGGTTAGCGTGGTAAGACGGTAATCGCTAGGTCCACTGATGGCATGGGTTCGATTCCCATCTCGGTACTGGGTGTTAAATGTTAATCTTAAGTTGTCCACGTCATTTATTCAGTCTGTAAAGCCTAAATCGGCTAAGACGGTGTATGTCGGTGTCTTAAATGATGGAAAAATTAATAAAAAGGTTTTTGTTGAAAATTGTATGCGAAAAGTAGAAGAAAATTTAAAATTGATTTTTTTTAAAGATTGTATACGAAAAGTAGAAGAAAATTTAAAATTGATTTTTTTTTAAAGATTGTATGCGAAAAGTAGAAGAAAATTTAAAATTGATTTTTTTTAAAGTTCGCTACTTTTTCTTTAATTGCAAAAAGCGGGTTCTGAGCTTTTCACTGGAAATTTGAATATCTTTCAATTATATATGAATATTTTTGATACAATTAAGTTAGGCTCGGAAATTCCTCTAGGTCTAGGTCAGGCAAATAGAAATTTTGCTGCAGCATCTTTGCAGCATTTCTTACTTTTCGACTCAAAAATGAGCACTTTTTGAAAAGATTCGTATATGATAAAAATTCGTGCCGGAATCAAACAAAATCAACAAAGCTGTTGTTTCATAGATGAGGCATGCTCAGTTTGGTGAAACTTGTAAACTTATCCAATGCAAAACTCTCTCAACGACTTAAAAAAAGTTTCAAGATTGGTCATTCTAATGAAACAAAATTCGATGCCTGCTCACTGGTCGGTGATTTGATCAGATCAATTTGACATTTGAGCGCTTTTTTTTTGTTTTTTTCTTCTGTTTTCCACCCCTGGCTCTAGGTTAGTTGTATGAATATATTACTAATGTTTTATAGTGAATTTACTATATATCTAAGCAAACATTGCTTGCTTTCTGTGTATAAATACTACTAGGATTCGAATCCTACATAAAACAAAATGGTTTCCACTGACTTGAAAAATTGACTTTTTTCCAGCTTTCTGAGGATTTGAACCACTGTGAAGGCGGGCCAAATTTTGGAAATGAGATTTGCTCGCAGGCCAGACAAGTAATTTCTCTTTCACTCTCTAGAACTCAAATTCACAGAAGCTTAGTTTAATGATAACAAACAACTTTTATTCTACGGAAAATGTATAAATGAGAAAAAAAAATTGACAAAAAAAGGAAAATGACTTTTAGTTCTTTTTCGGTTATACCTTCTATCGAAAACACCATGTATATCCCGCATGTCATCTTTCCCGCTATTGATCTCTCTTGTTTCTCTAACCCAATAGCGGGAAAGATCACATGCGGGATATACATGGTGTTTTCGATAGAAGGTCCAGCAGTTGATCGGCAGAGCTCGATTGCTCGGGTTCGCCGGTTTCATCACGTTCACCGTGGTGAAATTGGCTAACGCGCCGTTGCACTGAAGCGGAGATTGCAGGTTCAAGTCCTGCCGGTGAGCCGTTGTATCTTTTTCGAAAAATTCATGATATTTACGGCTTATGTTATTTCGTTCTTTGATAGCTCATTTTTCTCTAATTCTTTCCATCATCTACGAAAATGTGAATATTTTCAGGTACAAAGATGTACCAAGCGATTTCTTAACATCAGTATTATTGAGGTCCATTTGCAGTTTTCTCATGTTTTTAAGCTTCTCTAACCTGTAGCTGTGGGCAACTGCTTGTCAACTAGTTTTCAGTTATAAGGACTGATAAATTGACATATTTTAATCATATAAGATTAGGGTATATGACTATTTCAGTAAACCCTGTCTAAAAGCGGAGTTGGGCACTAGAGGGTAAAAATTCAAGGAAAAAACAAATTACGCTATAAATGTTAAAAATTTAGTAATTATAAGTTGAATTTAAATAATTGATCTCTTCCGTCCTAATCGATTAAAAGACAAGTTAATTTTTTTTCGTCCGTGTTTGCACACAGCAAAAAATAGCAAATTTCTTCGGAATTTTTCATTATATGCAATTATGATCGGAAAAGTCATCCAACAGCAGGATGAAAATTTATAATTTATAATCATTACACCTTTTTAAATGAAAAAGTTTCTGAAAAAATAATATAATCGAAAAACTACATATATTTAAATAAGTCATCCTTCTGAGATATTCACCAATACCAAACCGGTTTTGGTTGAAATCTTCACAAATAGAACTCCTTTGTAAATTCAATTGAATTTTTAAGAGCACGTTACCAATGCTCAGCTACAAAAATTTGATGTAACTTTCATTAATATATTTTTTACTATTGAAGTTTATCAAAATTAACTTCAAGCAAATGTTGTAATATTTTGATGGATATTCGATGTTTTTTAAACAAAATTTTCTTCATCAATAGTTGAAGAAACTTTTGAAATATAATTTTTACTATGATGTGAATGAGGTTTGGAGAATTTTTAAAGTTTGATATGATTTGTTTTCCTGAGTCCCTCTAAACACCCCAAAATGAAAGGCAGAGTCTCGAAAGCTTACAACGCTCAAACAACTGTGGAGACCACTTCAAAAATCAATGGTATGAAATTAAAAAAAATCAATCGGAGAAAGTAACCGAATATGTAATGGAAAGTGTTAGAAATAGTTTTATTCTTATCTATTTCATGTTCTAAAAATTGTAGGATTTAATTTGTATTTGTATTAGAACACCACAATCTTCTAAAACCAGTTCAAAACATCGACATCTGTTTCCCTGTGAATATTTAAAATATTGTATAATTTTGAGAATTTTTGTTTAATGGAATTGTAACTAATGTTTATTTAGTGAATCTTTATTTAGAATTACATCATATTAAATCATGAAGATTTTTCTGACTTTCATTTATAGTTGATGAAGATTGTATAGTTGATGAAGATTTAGGTACATTATTTTTTAATTGATATATCAAAAAAAAAAAACATTGAATTCTGAGAACGCAGTTGACGAGGCGCATTTATTTTAAGATACTATTTCATACACATTTTACCTTAAATATTGACTGGCAGTAGAAAAGATGCCCATAACATGGTTAAATATTAATTTTATTGGATCATATCTCAATAGTGCAATAATCAACCATCATAGTTGCTGGAAAGTAGGGGAGATAAGGGCATAATGGCCACCTTAAGGAAGACGCTTTTTTAACCATAGAAAACAGCTATAATATGTGACTTACATAATTGTTTCGTGTTCAGAAACTTAAAAAGTCCATTTCTTTACTGGATTATACTTGAAAAAGTAGAAAAAAAACGTTTCATTTTAATTTTTTTTTTCGCCGAAATCTGAAAATCAGTCACTGTAGGGGCATAATGAGAACCCCCACTGGGGCAGTATAAGCATCATTAATCGGGGCTCGATGAGCATTTTCTGCCGTGGAATCTAGCATCAAATTTCACTCGATGAAGTCAACTAAACAATAGAGCTACAGCTTGAATTGTTTCGTCTAAAGATTTGGCCTATTGGTTACATGTCGGAGTGGTAATCAGTAGGCTCGAGTTTGATTTCTGTTCGAGGGGATTTTTTTTCATTTACCATTGATCGATGCATTTAACACTAAACGGTGGATCGTAGATCCATCAAACAAAGCAATACTGAAATAATGTATGACGTTTTGTAGAATACAAGCAATTCACGCACACTCATACATTATGTTTTTGGTGCTTTGCATCACCCGCCAAGATGCTACTAGTCATGAAATGCAACCATCAAAATAATCGATCATGAATGGTAAATGCAAAAAATCTCCTCGAACAGGAATCGAACTCAAGCCTACTGATTATTTCTTCGACATCTAACCAACAGGCCAAATCGTCAGATGTAAACTGGTGAAGCTGTAGCTCTATAATTCAGTTGACTTCATCGAGTTGAATTCGCTGCTAGAAAACGCTCATCGTGCCCTGATTAATTTAAGTAAAAACGCGTTTTAAAATTGATTTAGGTGAAAAATCCAAAAATTAATTCTGCTGAAAATTGAGGAACAATGTGTGTACCATGTTGCAGTGCGTACGATATAGATTAAGATGATTCAAAGATCATAAAAGCTTATTTCCTGATGCTTGAAAGTTATAATATTTTCGTCACATGAGAACCTCGATGTTTTTGTTTAAATATTTCTGTAAAGATGATAAGAAGATTTCTTTTTTGGTGAAAAGTTAATACTATAGGAAGTACGAAACTATTCCTCATGAAAATTTATTTGAGAAAATGCGTACTCTTGTAGAAAAGAGAAGTGCTTACTATGCCCCGGGTGCTCGTTATGCCCTTATCTCCCCTACACAAAAAACTCGTAGAACTCGCGGAAACGAAAAGAAAAAATAAAATTTTCTAACATGTTTTATTAAGGCTTTATAATAGTTTTAGTAACAACAATTTCACTGCATATAGATTTTATCGAAGATTAAAGAAAATGTTTTCGACGCTTGCTTTTCCGTTGCCAAAATGGCTTCTATGCAAGAGGATCGCCGTTTAAAAATTGTGTACGCAAGAATTTTGATGCATAATTATTCAGCGAAAATGTCTCCGAAGACGATGTCTAAATTCCAGAATTCTGCACAGCGATGAGAAGGGAAATTCCGTGTTGCGATAGCTCAGTTTGTTCGATCGGGCGAAGCACTGGAGTGTTCTTATCCTTAGCCAACAGAAGTTAAGCATTATTTGGTGGTTCCACCCTATTGGTATAATGTAAAAATTAAACTTTATATAATAAAATATGATTGGCGGATAAGGGATAATATTACGAAAACCCTAAGACATCAAGTTTTGAAAACTAAGGTATAACTTTTTTGGTCGCAGTTGAACATTCCAAGGGAAATCCCATCTTCCAGCAAAACGACATGACACACTCTTATCGACCGGCATAAAGTGGCAGGAAAGATGTGCTCAGGAACCCAAATTAACACTCATTGCCTTGTACGGAATTGAATTCAAATGTGTCACCTTTTTGCATCCCCCAAAAAAATCATGATTCCCAAAATATTTCACCGGCAAATCATAACATATTGTTCCTCGGGGAAATATGAACCGTTTATCAGGAACGACACACGGTTTGCCACCTTCCATAACCCTGAAAACCCTTGGCTGTTGGTTCGGTATAATTTCCTTACGATTTACGACCGGCCGGATGTCGCAAATATTTTCGCAATCAAGCAGAGTAAGTATGGAGGTTGGATATTATTAAAATTTTCCTCCTTCCGTCTCACCCTTCCTGATGATATCTTCTCAAGGAAGGGCACCTTAAGCAAACAGGACACAGAAATTCCCGAACGTCTTACGGAACCTATGTAGTTGTAGGAAGTCAGACAACGAAAAACTTCCGTCTACCGTCAGCCCTTTTCATTTTCCCGGGCACGAACTGGATCTGGAATGTGATTCTTGGAATAACTCTTCGGTTCGGCAAGCCTCTGGTTTTTTTTGTGTTCGTCCTTTCAAAACGGGCCACGTACACAGTTCAAACAGAATAAGATTCAGGAAGCATCCGAATCACGCACCAGCCACTTTTTCACTCCTTCCCTCACAGAAAAAAAAAACACACACAAAACTGATAGGGAGATCTCGGATAGGAATTCCAGAGGCTGGTGGATGTCATCCCCCTGCCTGGTTCAACTCAGCCTACATTCAGGCGAGCTACACATATTTATGATTTTTATTGCACATTATTGGCATATGATTTTTACGACCGACTAAACGCACATAAATACAATTACTTACTAGTTATGTAGAGCACACGCGACACGGCTGGAAAGGTGTGGGGCATCTGGTTTCGTTTGAAGATTATTTGATAGAAATCGATAAAAAGGTGGAACACTTACCGTGAACTTATTGATACTTCCACAATTTCCAAAATTTTTTATGAATTTACGTTTAAAGACATACATTAGAAATTTATGAATTTTTTTGATTATTTTGGGAAAAGTTGATGAAAATATGTCACATTTTTATCACAATGTTGTGACAGTTTGATGATAGTTTTGTGTGATAATTTATCTAAATGAACTTTATAAAAACAACTTCGATGGACCTTTTAAGCAGTTTTGTAAATTTTGTCGGACTTTTTTGAAAAAATTTTGATAATTCAGTTAAAGTTAATGGCAACAACTTCAAATCAATTTCGAAATATTTTTTTGATTATTTGGTTAATATAAGGTTGACAGATTTTTTTTCAGGACGTATCCGGACCGGACAAATCCGGGAAATTTCATCTAAAAACCTGTCAAGATCCGTGCATTTGATTTCAAAATATTCAACAAAAAATCCGGGCAATATCCGGAAAAATTAGGTAAAAACCACGAAATTATTTAGTAAAAATAAAAAAGAAAACACTTGAAATATTTCTTTTTTTCAACAAAACACATCAACAGATTTTAAATCGTTTTTAAGGCTTCTTATACATCAGTCATTATTACTTGGATAAAATTTGCCATGAAAAATCCTCTTTGGACGTAAAAATGAAAAATTATAATGACCCTATTTGATTTTTTTTGTAAGATTTAACAAATAATGTGAATAAATCTGAGCTAAACCCGAGCATATTCCAACGAAATCCGGGCTACCGAGCTAGACCGAACTTTCCTCAAATTTTGTGTCAATTTTCTGGACAAGTTCGGATAAACTTGGGCTATTGGCAACCTTGGATAGAAATCAATTTGTTAATTTTTTTAGATAAGTTTTCGGAAAATGTATAAAAATTCGTTATAAATTTTTATCAAATCATTTCGAAATAATTTTTCGATAATTCAATAACTATTTTGAAACAAATCTGTAATCCCAAATGTAGACAACTGTGTATCAAAGTTTTCACAATTATGTGATTTTGTGACAAATTTTTAATCAATTTAGATTTTCTGGAAATTCTATGAACGACATGAAACAATATCGAGAAAGCTTTGTTACAATTTCGTAACATTCTTGAGTAAACTGCCTTCATAGTTTCAAAACGTATGACTGTTTTTTTGCGTCATTTTTGAATAATTTTTAAGTCATATTTCTGTCATTTTTGTGTATTTTTTAAGTCATTTTTGTGTCATTTTTGTATCACTTTTGTGTCATATTTGTGTCATTTTTTGTCATTTTTGTGTCATTTTTGTGTCATTTTTTAATTCATATCTGTGTAATTTTTGTGTATTTTTTAAGTCATTTTTGTGTGATTTTTGTGTTATTATAGTAAGATTTTTGTGTAATATTTGTGTAATTTTAAAGTCATATTTGTGCCATTTTTGTGAATTTTTTGAGTCATTTTTGTGTCATTTTTGTGTCATTTTTGTATCATTTTTGTGTCATATTTGTGTCATATTTGTGTAATTTTTTGTCATTTTTGTGTCATTTTTGTGTCATTTTTGTGTCATTTTTGTGCCATTTTTGTGTTATTTTTGTGTCATTTTTGTCATTTTTGTCACTTTTGTCATTTTTGTCACTTTTGTCAATTTTGTCATATTAGTGTCATTTTTGTGTAATTTTTGTGTCATTTTTTTGTCATTTTTTTGTCATTTTTGTTTTATTTTTGTGTCATTTTTGTGTCATTTTTGTGTCATATTTGTGTCATTTTTGTGTAATTTTTGTGTCATTTTTGTGTAATTTTTGTGTCATTTTTGTGAAATTTTTGTGTAATTTTTGTGTAATTTTTGTGTAATTTTTGTGTCATTTTTGTGTCATTTTTGTGTCATTTTTGTGTCATTTTTGTGTCATTTTTGTGTCATTTTTGTGTCATTTTTGTCATTTTTGTCATTTTTGTCATTTTTGTCATTTTTGTCATTTTTGTCATTTTTGTCATTTTTGTCATTTTTGTCATTTTTGTCATTTTTGTCATTTTTGTCATTTTTGTCATTTTTGTCATTTTTGTCATTTTTGTCATTTTTGTCATTTTTGTCATTTTTGTCATTTTTGTCATTTTTGTCATTTTTGTCATTTTTGTCATTTTTGTCATTTTTGTCATTTTTGTCATTTTTGTCATTTTTGTCATTTTTGTCATTTTTGTCATTTTTGTCATTTTTGTCATTTTTGTCAGTTTTGTCATTTTTGTCATTTTTTTCATTTTTGTCATTTTTGTCATTTTTGTCATTTTTGTCATTTTTGTCATTTTTGTCATTTTTGTCATTTTTGTCATTTTTGTCATTTTTGTCATTTTTGTCATTTTTGTCATTTTTGTCATTTTTGTCATTTTTGTCATTTTTGTCATTTTTGTCATTTTTGTCATTTTTGTCATTTTTGTCATTTTTGTCATTTTTGTCATTTTTGTCATTTTTGTCATTTTTGTCATTTTTGTCATTTTTGTCATTTTTGTCATTTTTGTCATTTTTGTCATTTTTGTCATTTTTATCATTTTTGTCATTTTTGTCATTTTTGTCATTTTTGTCATTTTTGTCATTTTTGTCATTTTTGTCATTTTTGTCATTTTTGTCATTTTTGTCATTTTTGTCATTTTTGTCATTTTTGTCATTTTTGTCATTTTTGTCATTTTTGTCATTTTTGTCATTTTTGTCATTTTTGTCATTTTTGTCATTTTTGTCATTTTTGTCATTTTTGTCATTTTTGTCATTTTTGTCATTTTTGTCATGGTTGTCATGTTTGTCATGTTTGTCATTTTTGTCATGTTTGTCATTTTTGTCATTTTTGTCATTTTTGTCATTCTTGTCATTTTTGTCATTTTTGTCACGTTTGTCATTTTTGTCATTTTTGTCATTTTTGTCATTTTTGTCATTTTTGTCATTTTTGTCATTTTTGTCATTTTTGTCATTTTTGTCATTTTTGTCATTTTTGTCATTTTTGTCATTTTTGTCATTTTTGTCATTTTTGTCATTTTTTCATTTTTGTCATTTTTGTCATTTTTGTCATTTTTGTCATTTTTGTCACTTTTGTCATTTTTGTCATTTTTGTCATTTTTGTCATTTTTGTCATTTTTGTCATTTTTGTCATTTTTGTCATTTTTGTCATTTTTGTCATTTTTGTCATTTTTGTCATTTTTGTCATTTTTGTCATTTTTGTCATTTTTGTCATTTTTGTCATTTTTGTCATTTTTGTCATTTTTGTCATTTTTGTCATTTTCGTCATTTTTGTCATTTTTGTCATTTTTGTCATTTTTGTCATTTTTGTTATTTTTTTCATTTTTTTCATTTTTGTCATTTTTGTCATTTTTGCCATTTTTGCCATTTTTGTCATTTTTGTCATTTTTGTCATTTTTGTCATTTTTGTCATTTTTGTCATTTTTGTCATTTTTGTCATTTTTGTCATTTTTGTCATTTTTGTCATTTTTGTCATTTTTGTCATTTTTGTCATTTTTGTCATTTTTGTCATTTTTGTCATTTTTGTCATTTTTGTCATTTTTGTCATTTTTGTCATTTTTGTCATTTTTGTCATTTTTGTCATTTTTGTCATTTTTGTCATTTTTGTCATTTTTGTCATTTTTGTCATTTTTGTCATTTTTGTCATTTTAGTCATTTTTGTCATTTTTGTCATTTTTGTCATTTTTGTCATTTTTGTCATTTTTGTCATTTTTGTCATTTTTGTCATTTTTGTCATTTTTGTCATTTTTGTCATTTTTGTCATTTTTGTCATTTTTGTCATTTTTGTCATTTTTGTCATTTTTGTCATTTTTGTCATTTTTGTCATTTTTGTCATTTTTGTCATTTTTGTCATTTTTGTCGTTTTTGTCAGTTTTGTCATTTTTGTCATTTTTGTTATTTTTGTCATTTTTGTCATTTTTGTCATTTTTGTCATTTTTGTCATTTTTGTCATTTTTGTCATTTTTGTCATTTTTGTCATTTTTGTCATTTTTGTCATTTTTGTCATTTTTGTCATTTTTGTCATTTTTGTCATTTTTGTCATTTTTGTCATTTTTGTCATTTTTGTCATTTTTGTCATTTTTGTCATTTTTGTCATTTTTGTCATTTTTGTCATTTTTGTCATTTTTGTCATTTTTGTCATTTTTGTCATTTTTGTCATTTTTGTCATTTTTGTCATTTTTGTCATTTTTGTCATTTTTGTCATTTTTGTCATTTTTGTCATTTTTGTCATTTTTGTCATTTTTGTCATTTTCGTCATTTTTGTCATTTTTGTCATTTTTGTCATTTCTGTCAGTTTTGTCATTTTTGTCATTTTCGTCATTTTTGTCATTTTTGTCATTTTTGTCATTTTTGTCATTTTTGTCATTTTTGTCATTTTTGTCATTTTTGTCATTTTTGTCATTTTTGTCATTTTTGTCATTTTTGTCATTTTTGTCATTTTTGTCATTTTTGTCATTTTTGTCATTTTTGTCATTTTTGTCATTTTTGTCATTTTTGTCATTTTTGTCATTTTTGTCATTTTCGTCATTTTTGTCATTTTTGTCATTTTTGTCATTTCTGTCAGTTTTGTCATTTTTGTCATTTTTGTCATGTTTGTCATTTTTGTCATTTTTGTCATTTTTGTCATTTTTGTCATTTTTGTCATTTTTGTCATTTTTGTCATTTTTGTCATTTTTGTCATTTTTGTCATTTTTGTCATTTTTGTCATTTTTGTCATTTTTGTCATTTTAGTCATTTTTGTCATTTTTGTCATTTTTGTCATTTTTGTCATTTTTGTCATTTTTGTCATTTTGGCCATTTTTGTCATTTTTGTCATTTTTGTCATTTTTGTCATTTTTGTCATTTTTGTCATTTTTGTCATTTTTGTCATTTTTGTCATTTTTGTCATTTTTGTCATTTTTGTCATTTTTGTCATTTTTGTCATTTTTGTCATTTTTGTCATTTTTTTCATTTTTTTCATTTTTTTCATTTTTTTAATTTTTGTCATTTTTGTCATTTTTTCTTTTGAATTTTGTCATTTTTGTCTTTTTTTTTTTGGAATTTTGTCATTTTTGGGAAACTTTTGTAAGGTTTCTTCGAAATCTTGCTTGAGAAAACATTTTCAACAGTCTTTTTCGGCTTGAAGCGTTCCTGATCTGGCTCAACTGGCTTCGAGGTGATCCAAGTCTGATGTCCGTAGATTACTGATGCCAAACAGCCCCTTCAGCTGTTCACGACGTGTGAAGTTAAAGAAGTTCAAAACCTGTCCCACACGACCGACTCCAAGCTAAAGAGCGCGCGCCCCATAAACAGTCAAAGGTTTACATATTTGCTGTTTCGGTTTTTTTTCCGTTTCAACTCCTTCTTCTTGTTAGTAGTCATGCTGCCCAAGAAAGTGCCGGGAGAGTCAAGCGTTTTTCTTATCAAATTATTTTAATGCAGAAACTGTGTTGCGCCTTTCCTTCCGCGTCGTCCGTTCGATCTCTGGTCCTGGAGCTGGCCCCTGAAGTCCCATGAAAGGTGTTAATCTGATAAACGATTTCAGTTTTGGTTTTGCAGTGTTTTTGCTTCTCGCCTTTGGTCAGCTAGCCACAGAGTAAGTATTTACTTGCATTCGGATGGAAAATTCTTTGAAAATGTTAAGTTTCAAAAACAAACTGACTCATAAGTTAAAAAAAATTATTTGAAATAAATTAACTGATGTTGTATTTAAACCTAACTTTCGTAAGAATTTTCATAAAATTGTATTTTTTGTCAAAAAAAAAACTTAAAATTTAGGCACCGTCCATTCCCAAGAGCCAATTGCATGCAATTCTACCCCGAAGCACATAATGTTGTTATAATGTGATTATCATTCTGACCGTCAACGATTTCAGGGCGTCTCTGTATCGTCCTGTCCTGGAGTACTTACACGGAGTTCTAACTGAGGCTGAAATCTTCTCGTAACGCCAGAAAGGCAGCCAGAAGTGCATTCCGGCAAGTGCAAACCAAAGTGCAGCTCGGAGAAGTGTTGTTGACTTTTTCTCCCCCATCATCGCAGCTTGGCAAAGAAGCCTGGCCACAACAACAGCTGCCGACGAGGTTTTTTTTAAGCCTTTTTTCCTTGCTTCAGGGCATCTAAAACGATTCCAAACGAGACGTCGTGGAGTCTGCAGCACTTCTGGACCAAGCTCTATAGTGCTGAACCAAGGAAGGTCGGCTGTAATTTGATACGCCTACGGGAGCACCCTTCTAGGGAAATTACTCATTCCCGACTGTTTCGGTGCGGTTTTGATGAAGAGAAAAAAAAATCTAAGAAAGAAGGATGCCTTCATCCGGGGAAAGAGGAAGAAAGCCTTTTAAGGGGTCTCATTTAACAATGATTTGTAGTCATGACAAAATTGATAAGAACCGAAAGCCGACTCAGTTTCACACTTTCGCTCTTGGACTTGGACGTGTTTCGTCGTTCCGAAGTAAGATAAAACTGAGATCTTATAAAAGCGGTTAGCGCAATCCTACACTGCGCTTATCTGCACCTGGAAGTGCAAAATCGACGACGTCCAAGCCGACCAGAGCCAGTGAAGATAGTGTCGAATCTGTCAGCTTTCATTAGCGGCGAAGGCGGGTTCGTTGATATGGGAAACCTTAAAGCTTGTTGCGTTTAAAGTTTAAATGCGATTGCACTGTCGAAGGTATTTAATCCAACGGACATAAACTTTTGTCTATGTAAATATTAATCATAGAAAATTAAGCGAACTGAATCTCGATACAACCTAGGAGAATTATGGGCACAATGGGCACCTAAAAAATGACGCTTGCTTGACTATTCGAAACAGCCATGATGTGTTGAGCGTTCCCTGCGCTGAACCCAAATTCACTCTTAAAATACACATAATTTTTCACTTAAAAACATGAATCCAGTGATTTTCCTCCATTCAAGTGCGACATAAAGGGTGATACGGTCAAAATTTGGTCATGGGAAAACGCGTGTAAACCGGTGAAATCGTTTATTTAAAAATCAAATTAAATTTCATTTTCAAGTTTAATTAGTATAAAATTCAGGAAAAATATTCAGTTAGGCTTCCGCTTTTCCAAATCCGAATTGCCGGGCCTTACGTTTAACCCCTGCCATCAGATTTTGCCCTGAACTGCCAGTTTGCCTTGAACTGCTGCTCGTCCTTAGCCGTTTTTTTGGTCTTCTTTAGGTTCCGTTTGACAATAGCCCAGTATTTCTCAATTGGGCGGAGCTCTGGCGTGTTGGGAGGGTTCTTGTCCTTGGGAACATCCTGCACGTTGTTGGCGGCGTACCACTCCATGGCCTTTTTACCGTAATGACAAGATGCCAAATCCGGCCAAAACAGTACGGAACAACCTTGTTTCTTCAGGAAAGGTAGCAGACGTTTATTCAAACACTCTTTCACGTGAATATCCCGCATAATTAAAAACAGTTGGGGATATAGTACTAACTATTAACTTAATATATTGGTAGCAGTACCAGTATGAAATATCTTCCAAGTATCATTTCATTATACATGTTCAAAATTTTATTACCTCAATAAATTATGACAGGATCGTATCAGTGACAGTGACAATATGATATATGATTTAGTAAGTATAGTATAATAAGAGAATAAAAATTTGCAACCTTTGAATATTGTCTCTGGACCTTATCCAGGACTCTAACAGTGTACGACAAAGTTTCCTTATATTTTCTTAGCATTAGACATTAAATTAAAAAAAAAACAACATTGACAACATTGTATGAGTTAGACAAGTCGTTATCATTTCACCTCTTGCGGATAATAACTAATATTGTTATTTTAAGATGTAGTTGTGAGCTTATGCATTTTTTCGCTCTTGGGTTCAGCATCTGCTAATTTTCACTTCACTTCGTTAAAATTTGTGTCGGCAACCCCACGCCAGGTTCGGAACTGAAAACTGTGTTCAAAATGGCTCCGAAAAAAAAGAATCACGCTGAGAAAAACACACAGAACGCGAAAAGTAAGTAAAACTATATTATATTATCGATAAAAACTAGTGAGATTAAATAAAACTAATGAAATTACAGAAACAAAGATCTCTGCTGAGCGGAGAGCGGAAAAAAAATCTACTGAAAGGCTGAACAATGCAGATCTGCACAAATAGGTAAGATTGTATAATCCATGTATAATATCAGAAATAAAAAATAAAAATCTCAACATTTAAATTTTTTAATTTTATTTTATTTTTTGTGGGAAAGAATTGGAACTATATTGGTTATGGTACAGGGAAGCTCTTTTTAAAAATATTTTACAATATGCGGAACGTATGATTGAGCGTTATTTTTACTACAAACTACTATAAGCAAACTATATCCATTGAAGTTGATGAAATCTATGATTTTGTATTCCAACGTAGCTAGAACATTCAGGTAGATTGTTTTGCTCGCCAAAAGTGGATGATATTTTAACCGTATCCAATAATGTAGCATGAAATATTTGTTCGAAAAAATCGCTCTTTTTGAATGGTAAACATGCTTAACAGCCCTTTCCCCATATGGTACTTTAACAGATAATCATAATACAGATTGTTAATATGGTCTGTGTTATTGTACATATACTGTTCACTTTACAATAAACGATAACGTTTAGAGACAATATAGAATATTCTCTATATATTGTAATTGATTATGCGGGATCTTGGTTGACAGTCCCGGAAGCTATGAAAATGCTGCTTTTCAAGCCACAGGTACAGATGGCTTGCCAAACCAGATATTTCTTCGCGAACTTTGACAGCTTCATGTGCTTGAAAATATCTGCTATCTTTCCCCTTCCTTTTGCCGTATAAAACTCCCGTCCCGGAAGCTGCTTGTAGTCGGCTTTGACGTAGGTTTCGTCGTCCATTACCACGCAGTCAAACTTCGTCAGCATCGTCGTGTACAGCCTCCGGGATCGCGCTTTGGCCGTCGTATTTTGTTTATCATCGCGATTTGGAGTCACTACCTTCTTGTAAGTCGATAGTCCGGCTCGTTTTTTGGCTCGATGCACGGTTGTAGATGATACACCCAGCTTATTTGCGGCATCTCGGAGAGAGAGGTGAACTGAACTGAAGAGTGAATTCCAAAATCAAAAAAAGAGCAACATTCTACACACACACACCTTCAAAATGAGGGGTGTTCAGGTTTTTCAAATGCAAAATTGAAAGAAATACGTCAAATTTATATTGACCAAATTTTGACCGTATCACCCTTTACATTGAAATAGAATTCAAATTGATTGAAACAAATACATATGTGAAAACTAGCTCAATATAAAACTTTGTCAACATTTTTCGCAATTCAAGTGCGTTGACACTGTTGAACTCCACGGATTTTCGTTGAAACTCCTGCTGAATGGGGGTTAAAGAAGTGAAAGATTTCCGTTGAAGCAATCTTTGTTAGAAGAGATCTATTTTGGTATCCATTTTTACTATCCGTTTGGAAAATATATTGAAGCTCCTTGTCTCTTCCTTCAGTTTGAATTCATCTGATGGATTATGTGGTAGAGCTCTACCTTCATATGCTGAAACGAGTGGTTGGAGGAGCTCGATATTACCCTAATTGTATTCGTCGCTTTCTATAAACTTCGAATTGGAATATGCCTTCATTTCTTCTTACCAGAACGTCCAGGAAGGTAATTTCCTTTCTTCTTAGATATCGCAAGTGAATTTGATATTTTTATGCAAACCGTTTATGGATGTTAGAAGTTCTTCGAGAATAGCTTTGTTGTCTACACAAAAAATGTCATCAACGTATCTCCACTATTTTTCGGCTAAGAAATCTTGATTTTCAAGAGTCTCTTCCAAATGAGCCATGATCAGTGCACACAAAAATGGAGACAGAGGATTTCTCATTGGTGCCCCCATTGTTTGTCTCGATCGAGTTTCCTACATTCCTGACAAAAATGAAGTTGGCAAGGAGAGACGTAAGAAAGGGGTGCTACGGAATAAGTTGTAGATACTGAAGGCGAGGCAACCGGTCCGGAACTACGAGAAACCCAACGTGGCGGTACTGGAGGGTTTTGTTGTGAATCGATCCAAGCAAGAGTTCACCGACAATCAGATCAATCTACTAAACAAAGCTCTGAACTTCGCGGTGTCGAGGAAACCAGATAATCATCGATGTAGAGATGGCTATCAGGTCCAGCAAATTGTCCCCGGCCCAGAAGGATTGCGCCAGAGCTGAAGTGGCAGATGTCTTGAGAAAGGGCGTCAGTGGGAAATCCAACTACGAGGAAACCCAGATAGCGTCCAACTATAAATATGATAGACTCAACTACAAATCCCAGCAAACATAACATCGCATTAGAAATGTCAGCTCAACTCGTTAACACTAGAAAGACCGCACCAGTCAAAATGACTGGTTGGACACTTTGTTTGTTGAATATCTTTAAAACACTACGCTCTAAAAATTCGCAAAAAATACAACTTTTCATGAATTTTAAATCTCTATAAAACTGTGTATTTTTTATTTCACTAGCTCTTTTAATAAGCGAGAAAAATTTCGCCATGGACACTCGGACCGTGACCAGTCAAAATGACTGGTAAAATTCACAACCCTATAACTCAAACAATATAATTTTTTTTTTCGCTTGCTTTTGGTTTCATTTGCAATCTACATTCTAGACAATGAGCCTTAGTTGATTTATGGTGGGCAGGAGTGTGTCATTCTTAATGAAATTATTGATTTCCGATGCGAAGTCATGAATTTTTTTTTGAAAAAGTTCTCGGATTGACCGCTGTGTGGCGCTTCAAGCACTTGACTCCCAATTTTTTTTAGTCCGTTTTGTTGCTCAACTATAATTAAACTTTCTGTCAAAATTTGGCGAAAATTCATCAAGATTTGTAAAAGTTATGTTAGATTTAATACATGTCCATTCGAGAAATCGAGTAGTTTTAGGTGGTAAATATGTTTTATACTGAACTAGAATGAGTAAAATAATTATGAATTGTGTACTCATTTATTCAAATTTGAAGACATAAGCTATGAAACAGAATCTTTTAAATGATATTTTGACATGGGTTAAAGGAATATTGTTTATATGTTGGTTATCCATCATGGGTGCACGGATACACCGCAGTTTCTGCCCAAGTATGTATTCACATGCATTCTTAGAATATTAGGTTCGACAAATTTCCAATGGAAGTTCACTTACAGGTATTCCCGCACCTGTGTATATACCTGGCCAGCTGGCAACTGATTGAACATTCTTATTGAACATTCTTATTATAAGAGGAAACACATCTTACCTGTCGGCAACTTATGGGGTGTTAACCCAAGTGTTTTCTTGCCGATACCGGGAATTGAACCCTGTACGCCTGGCATACCTAGACCAGACTCGCGCCAGGCTATCTGATAGACCACATCGGCACTAAGATATTTCAACATGGGTGCACGGATTGGCTGTAAATTCGCCGTTGAAAATTATACAAAAATAAATAGTTTTCAACTTGCTTCAGAACACAAAATATTTTTGAGTTTGATATGATAGGTATTTGAAATGCAATATTGATCAATCAAAAAGCTTTTAATGAAAAACAAATCAACGTGTACATTTGACAATGTTGATTCATTATTTTTATTTTCACTGTTTTCCGTCGCACGACATAACTTGATGCATATAATTCCTTTAAATTCACTCGGTCCATGGTAACCGTTTTCCAATTTCTTTGATGTTGATCAGATCTTATCAGATAAATATACGATTGCAAAAACCTGTTTTTTAATAACAAATAAATCAATTTATTATTTCAAGATTTAATTAAAATATTTCTTTTGCAGGAATGGAAAAAACGGAACTAAAAATAAAAATCGTTATTTAAATCATTATGTCTCAACATGAAAGACACTTTGGTTAAGTTAAGATTTGTAAAAATGCTTTTTAAAAATTTGCAAAAAGTCCAATATTTCAATAAAACGCAGTGAATCCGTGCACCCATAGTGAAAAATTATGTATTTAACACAATTTTTCATTTAAATCTATAAAAGTCTTTATTCTTTACCTTTAGCATGCAAAAAATTGATTTTGGATGAATAGCGGTGAATCCGTGCACCCATGGTGAATTGCTCTACTAATAGAAAAAGTATACTTCAAAACCTACAATATCAGGTATAATTTAAAGGCAATGCGTTGAAAAATTTCAGAGCGGTGGATGCTAGAAAATATCTACTAAAACACAATTGAAGTGAAACCGTGCTCCCATGGTCAATATCTATAGCCATCTAACATGATTTTATAATTAAATTGATAATGTGTATTAATTTTTTGATAATTATTTGTAATATTCATTTTATAACATACACGCATTCGTCAACTATGCGAAAATGAGGTGATTCCGTGCACCCATGATGAAAAAATATTTCCATTTATAACAAAAATGATATCGAATAGATAACAAAATAATTTCAAAAGAAAAAAGTTAAAAATATTATGATATAAATTTTTTTTCCTTTACCAGTCATTTTGACTGGTCGCGGTCCGAATAGGTATATTCAATTTGCCGGTCCTTCTAGTGTTAACAATGTTAATGCGATTCGTAATTCCTACCAAACCAAGTAAATGATCGTAAAAATGGTTAGTTAAAGTCTACCGACTCGTATATGACAAAATTGCGCCATATTTGCAAATTTGTCTCCCGCGTGCGGGATTCAAGTGAGAAAACAACCTTGTTGTTCTCTCTGCGATTAGCAGTGCAACCAGATTTCTAAAAATCAGAGGGTCCATTTGGTTTAACTGTGCAATGAGAGAAGCAGCAAATATTGTCGCTGGCAACGGTTTGCATGCATGAAGAGCAAAACTTGCGCTCTCTCGCATACTGTCAGGATGTACGGTAAAAGGTGCTGTATATCGTCCAATTTTAACAACACTTATCGCATAAGCCAGAAGTTAAAAATATGTATGCATATTGCCTCCACTTTAGTACGTAAATGCTGTTTTTTCGAGTTATATATGATGATTTTATAATGTATATGAAGCGTATAGCAAAGTTTGTTTAGCAATATACCTACAAAAATGTTTGCTGGGATTGCGGATTGTCCTTACGCAATCAACTATGAATACAGTGGATTCAACAGTGATAGTATTATGCATTCAATTGTAAGTATGATAAATTCAACTACAATTGTATGATTGATTATAGGCATTCAACTTTAAATATATTGGATTCAACTATAGACAGGTTGACCGCTCACAGTTGACTATTATTATGATATTTAGATTCAACGGTAATGATAAAATTATTTCAACTGTTAATATTATAAATTTAACTACAATTGTATGATTTACTTCATGCATTCAACTATATGCATAACAGATTCAACTATACATTTCTAATTGACCTCTTACTTTAAACTATAAATAAGATATATTCAACTGTAGTGGAACAATTGATTTGAATGTAAATATGATAGATTCAACTACAAATGTATGATTGATTCCAGTTGTTGAACTATAAATATAGTAAATTCAACTATACTTTTATGATTGATTTCTACACAATGTGTGCATAAGTGTAGAAGTAGTGTGCCCTCAGCAGCAAGCAGCTGATGTTTACTGTTTCTATGGCAACGATGTTGAGAAAACATTTTTAACCTCCATTTTAGTTTGGTGTTCGTGTCGGACGAAGCAAACAATCTTGTAGCGAGAGAAAAGAATTTGCCTTCCATAAAATGTCCGATCGAAAAGTAGAATCTGGATATTTCCCCCGGTTGGAATTAGGTATAAGCGATGGTAAGTACAAATTTAAAGGATTTTTTAATAATGTTATGATCTCGTAATTTACTTTTAATTAATTGCGGAGTGCAGAATTTTTTTTTCTCTAAGTGCCCTTGTCCATTTGCGGTTAGATGGATGTTTGTTCATCCGCTATGAACTTTTACTGAGATCAAAAATATGTTTGTGTTCGTTAAAAAAACTCTAAGTTGAAAATAAATATTTAATATCGTTAAATAATCTAACTGATTCCTATATTGTGCAATGTTTTTGTTCAAATTGGATTGCTTCCACTAAACAAGCATGAATGTTCCTCCACAATAACATGACCGCAACTAAATCAACAGTACCCCTGGGTTCAGCATCGAACATCACCTCGAAAGTGCATACCGCAGAATTTAAAAGTAAAATGACATTTTTTTGGCGAATATTTCTTCCCGAAGGACGCTAATGCAAAACTTGAGTTCAAATTAACATTAAATGGAAGAGTCTTCGTTGGCTGCTGTTGCTACTTTAGCTGTCCTCCGGCATGCTCCGAGATCAAAAGCGTAGCAGCGAAAAAAAAACAGAGCCAGTCGACAAGGGCAAATTCCAGCCTTATCATCATTACTCGAGCATTCAATCTCGCTCACCGGCCAAATCCGCACCAGCAAAGCCGCCCTCGCGCCCCGATTCGGGAAACTCGCCAGAACGTCGGGGAAAAAAGGGAATCGGATGGCATTACAGCAGCAACATCTTCCCATCTGGACCGTACTAAACCCGTCGTCGTAGTCGATTTCCTCCCCTGGTTTGGGAGATTTAAAGGGACACTCTAAGAAATTAATTACGAAAATCAATTTGCATATATTTCTGGCTTGGCTTTACTTTTTTCTTCCTCTCCTTTTGGCTTGCGCTTTTCGCTCCTGTTCTGTTTTGATCTGCGAGTTCACCTTTTGGCTCTGAAGTCAGTATTCGCGACAGCTATTCAATATCACTCTCCCGACCTTTGTTGTTTACTTCCTTTTTCGAGGCAACGGGGTTCAGGCCAAAGGGAAGGCCGCAGTTAGGAGCAGCTATTTCAAAGTGCATCCATTTCAATTACGTGCTGAGTTGGCTCCGTCTCTCCTCGGTGGGGTGGTCCTGAAGTTGGTGGAGCTTCTGTTGGGATTCCGGCTGTGTCCGTTTTCATCGCTCAGATCCCGCAAGGTTCATGCCAGCCAGAATGTCTACGGGAGAAGAATTGATGTCTCCTCTGGGAAAAAGGGCTCCTTCAAGCCGCAGTAGGCCATGGCTTCAACGTCAACACATCGAGCGGCAACAGGTCACATCTCCCCAGAAGAACAGCAGCGAACGATGGGTTCCTTTGATCTCTCTACACTCGCCTGGCTTTCCTTTTCCTGAAAGAAGGCCTACTCCGATGCATGCGATGATGGCGAACACCATGGGAACCGCCAACTTTGGCCAGGAGGAGACAACCGACAGCGTGTCTCTTATCAGCCGAAAAATTAATGTCCAGCCGATAAGACCCCGAACAACCGGACAGACAGCCAGCCGGACAGCAAGCAGGAAGACGAACTGGAGGAGAGAAAAAAGTATCCGGGAAAGACTCGCCGCGGGACATGACGATGCGACACAATTCGCAGAGTGCACCAATAAATTAATGCTCGTGCTCACTCGTGTTTGTTGTTTTGCTTCTTTTTGGAAGGCATTCCTGTGGCCGATCTACCTTCCAACTCTTTAGCCACACTGACACCGACTGTGGGAACCTCATTGGCGTGGCAGCTCTGGGTGGTTGCGTGACACATTTTGTGAAGGTGATGGCAGTATTGTAGAAATAATTACAACTCCAAGAAGATTTCTTGCTTTCCCGAAACGATAATGGGTAATTAGCTGACTTAACACCAACAACTCTCAAGGAAACCTGAAAAAGAATTGATTCAAAAGAAAAATATCAAAATAACCGTGAAGTTGTCAAAATTGTCTAAATTTTCAAAATTTTCAAAATTGTCAAAATTGTCAAAATTGAATACAAAACCTCAACATTATTTAAAAAAAACAAATAAAATAGACACTTTTGAAATTATTATTTTGGCCTGTGTTGTAAATTTGAATTTTGTTCTTCGAAAATGTCAAAAAGCATGACTTCTGGAATGGAATTAAATTCTTTGGAATGACATCCATCGTTTCCACTCATCGGAAAGTTCATATCAACCTTGACACATCGCATTGAAACCCATTTACGGATTCTGTCCGTCAAACGGGAATGATGAACTGAATAAAATGCCGAGAAAACGTCACCGCAAACGGCGAACGACGTGAAATCGATTTGACACCCGTGCATTAAAAACACTCAAACCGAATGATGGCAAACGAAACGACACATCTCCCAACCCGATCCGATTCGAGTTTCTGTCCTCGTCCTACATGTCACCCTTTTTTTTCCTTCATGGGTCCCGTCATCAAACGTGTCATTTGCGATCCCACCGCCTTTCAACTGTGGCTTCTTGTTCATAGAATTTGTTCTATTTTGTGTCGGATTGGATCATCTTGCAGCAGACCAATGATGATGAGTTGCCTTTCATGGGTGATTCAGAAGATTCAAAGATCATATCCGCTTCTTCGTGAAGTTTCAAATGATTTGAACCACACTAAGACGCTCAGTGTCGGTCCATTTGCCTCGCCTACTTGATGAGCATCGCGCGATCGTAAAAAGACGACGACGTGTAAATTTGAATACGACAATTTATTTCGATGTCACCTAATTATTGACGCGCGAGCAAAGTGCGGTAGCCGCAGTTTTTCAAAACTACTTTCCAGATTATCGTCGTCTTCGTTGTCGTCGTCATCATCTTTAGTAGCTAAATCACTTAGCTTAGCCGCGCTCGGAATATGTTAATGAAATTGGTCCACCGTTTACGTTGTCCTATCCCTCACATTCACCCATTCTCGGATGTCAATCTTGGGCCCCCCAAAAACAAACGCCAGGCACCAGACACTGCCACCATTTGCATCAATCGTCAACTCAGTTTTTCTTGTCTGTCTCCAACAAATTTGTTTGGAAAGAGAGAAAGACAAAAAAGTCTTAAATCCTATCCCAAACACACTCCGCCGCAGATCTTTCGAATGGTAGCCGCTTGGGTGGATTGACAAATTAATTGCTTGACTATTTATGACAGCCGGCAAATTGCTGGGAGCACTGTCATGCGGCACTTTTTACGTCCCCGACTATCGAAAGTGACAACTTGACTACCGCTAACTTAAGATAGTAGGACAAGGAACCAAAACTAAACAAACTGGTTCGAGAACTTGATTTTTTTTTGTTCCCAAAGAAATAATGACATAAAGATTTGTCGTTAACGATTTGATTTGAGTGACATTTTAAGTGTTCGCAGAGTGAATTTACGACTGATAAACTACAACAGCAAATCACTCATTTTTAATGTCGTTCGAACATAAACACGAAATAGGCAAAACTTTTTCAAAAAATTGACATCTTTGACAATTTTGAAAATTTTGATAAATTTGATTGTTTTGACAATTTTGACAATTTTGACAATTTTGACAATTTTAACAATATTGACAATTTTGACAATTTTGACAATTTTGACAATTTTGACAATTTTGACAATTTTGACAATTTTGACAATTTTGACAATTTTGACAATTTTGACAATTTTGACAATTTTGACAATTTTGACAATTTTGACAATTTTGACAATTTTGACAATTTTGACAATTTTGACAATTTTGACAATTTTGACAATTTTGACAATTTTGACAATTTTGACAATTGTGACAATTTTGACAATTTTGACAATTTTGACAATTTTGACAATTTTGACAATTTTGACAATTTTGACAATTTTGACAATTTTGACAATTTTGACAATTTTGACAATTTTGACAATTTTGACAATTTTGACAATTTTGACAATTTTGACAATTTTGACAATTTTGACAATTTTGACAATTTTGACAATTTTGACAATTTTGACAATTTTGTCAATTTTGTCAATTTTGACAATTTTGACAATTTTGACAATTTTGACAATTTTGACAATTTTGACAATTTTGACAATTTTGACAATTTTGACAATTTTGACAATTTTGACAATTTTGACAATTTTGACAATTTTGACAATTTTGACAATTTTGACAATTTTGACAATTTTGACAATTTTGACAATTTTGACAATTTTGACAATTTTGACAATTTTGACAATTTTGACAATTTTGACAATTTTGACAATTTTGACAATTTTGACAATTTTACAATTTTGACAATTTTGACAATTTTGACAATTTTGACAATTTTGACAATTTTGACAATTTTGACAATTTTGACAATTTTGACAATTTTGACAATTTTGACAATTTTGACAATTTTGACAATTTTGACAATTTTGACAATTTTGACAATTTTGACAATTTTGACAATTTTGACAATTTTGACAATTTTGACAATTTTGACAATTTTGACAATTTTGACAATTTTGACAATTTTGACAATTTTGACAATTTTGACAATTTTGACAATATTGACAATTTAGACAATTTTGACAATTTTGACAATTTTTGACAATTCAAACTCAGATAATACTGCGATAATTTTCTCAAAATCCAGGTTTAAGTTGAATTTTATATTTAAGAGAATTCTAAGAGAATGTTAATTTTAAAAAGAACTCTATTCACTATTCACGTTTTATACTTCCTCAGCCAAAACTTATGTCTGATCCCGGAGAGTAATATAAGAGTGTTATTGTTCATTGTTTTTATTATGCTAACATAAAAACATTAAAATAATCGAAATATTGTTAAAATAATTATCATTGAGTCATCATAAAGCTTTGTAGCGAACAATAAATGGAACCGAAACATGCATGCTAAGACCCTTAAAGCTTTTGCCAGAATCGGATAACTTTTTTTCTTCACACTTGCATGAAATGCCCTTTCATTTTCCAAAAATCAGAATCCAAACACCATTGAACATTTATGCTTGAAATTTAATTGTGGCTATTCTTCATTGAAATCGATTCTTCAATCGATTTTCGCAATTCGATCAACACGCATTTATTACCAGATGTGTAAGAACTTCAGCCACAGCCACAGCACATTTTTGGATCAACAACTTCAAATTTTTATAGTGATGAAATTTGCTTTTACGGCAGAATTTGTGAGCTCCGTTAAAAGTTGCGTTGAAATGGTTTTGTTAGATTACCATTTCAAAATTTTGCACATTTTCGGAGTAAAATAAAACACCTCCGGATGCCAAGGAAAGAATGGACCAAAAAACGATTGATCCACAAGCCCGTCCTCAAGCAGGTTTAAAACACATCCGGCGATGAGTATTTGTTTTGCATATTTTCGAACAACTGATTACAAAAATTATACTAAAAATATTCAATTTTTAAAAATCTTCCACGAACCCGAAAAATAAACATCAGGTCAACGCCTACTCCTTTTCGATGAAACAAATCATAAACGTATCAAACCTTAAAATGAAAAACGGATTTATTAAAGTAATTGAAAATTTTTATCACAGATGAACAAAAAGTTTTACTTTTGAAAATTTGTCAATACCAGTGATTTTTGTATTTCATTAATACAAGGATGTTAAAATTTGTCATTCGCTTTGAAAATTTTTAATTTTTTTAAAGGATTGCTACAAAAAAATGATTTTAATAATTTATTTATTATTTTGAGACCTCATAACATAAATATGGTATTTTTGTTTGAAAAAAAAAAAAGAAAATGTTAAAGTTTTCAGTTATGTTTTCTCAGGTAAGCTGTAGGTACAAGTTCTTACCAGCAAATCCTATTGGGATTCTTTCAACTGTTCAAATGACCCAGACAACTTTCTTACAATACTTACAATAAAAGTCTTGTACCACCAATATGGTTTGCCTTTCAACTTGTTGGAGTCATCATTGTTTCACCAATCTATCAACACATCACATTTTGAACTCTACAATTTGATTGATTATTTTCAAACGGAGTCAAAATAATATAAAAATTCGAATTTTAAGATATGAAAAGAAATTTTATTCCTCATAACAAATTCCTATCGGTGAATCATGAGCTCTCAATAACATTCCATTGTTTACAACTAAAGATTGGTGCCGTGTTTCGTTTGAACTGTCAAATCGATTTTTTTTAGATCGAGACAAACGTCGCCTCGCATGTGTCAAAGTGACAGCCAGCAGCTCCCGTCAGCCACCCACGTTTGTCCACCACACCCAAGTCAACTTTTCCGGGGCGGAGGCCATGTGTAATGTTTTCCTACCGATGACGGACGGTGATAATCAAAACAGATCTCGTCGACTGGTTTATTTTAATACAACTTTAATGAAAGCACGTGTTTCGTCAATTGTAAACATTAGAGGCGAATCCCCCTTCGGAAACATTGTAAACAACAGCTTAGCACCTAAACATATGCAAAGCTTGAAGCGAACCCACGACGACAAATGACGTTTCCCCGAATCGTCTCGTCTGTCGCGGTATTTTTTTTTTTTTTGCTTTTTTTTCGTGGGGAGCATCGAAAATTATCACCGGTCAAGATTTATTCCTTCTAATGATAGCCCACCTCACGTTGGAGTTGGAGAGACAGACATTTGCGACAGACGAGAAGAGAAGCTCCGACCTGGAGGGACATGTGCCCAGTGCCAGGCGCATTCGTTCCCGGAATGAGCGCAGTAAATTTATCACTCCAAATCCTGCCCAGCGCGCAGTCAGAAACCGAAAGTGGAATTAATCCTACTGCCAATGTTTCAGGTCCCCATTTGCCTGTGGATTGCACAAATGCCGGCGGAAGAGACCAGTGCCTAACGGAACGACATTCACCGGGCCATCCATCGTCAAAGCGTTTTGCCATATTCTGGGCTCTATAATTTGAGCTAAATTCTTTTTAAACGATTTGGAATTAGTTGGTCCGGGAACGTATTTTTCGGGGCAAATTAGCAAAAGAGCGGAATCAGTTTGGCTTTCGTTCAAATGACACGCCCCAGATTTCTGGGGTTTCGTCACTTAGACACATTAAAAATCGAACGGAAAGATGCAGTTCTGGATGATTGGGGGACCTATATTTCAAATTTGATTTCTAAACGGTATGGAAGGCAGACAGTCGAAAAATGTAGGTAAAATATGCATTTCGATCTTCTCTAGAAATCGATTCAATGGTTTTATGACTTCTCGGTATTCTCAACTTTTAAACATACTCTTTTGAGCTTAAAAAAATATGCATTCCTTAGAATGTTCAGAAACATTCCTTCTACATTTCTAGTTAAGTAAAAATTTTGATCAATCACCTTGTCCAAAATATCTTTGCAAGGGATAGCATAGATTTGAAATCAATCTATTGTCAATCGATGCGAACGGAGAGTTCTGATCTTGTCTTTGTACTGAGAGCACAAACGTTGCAGCACAAATCTAATCTCGAGTAAGTACAGTCCATACTTGCCTTTCCAATGTAGCGAGGAATATAGAAAAAAAATGAAGAGAGATTTAGTCCCCAGAAACAAATCTAAATTTTTAATTATTGGTGACTTCATTGCAAAACACCGATCTTGCTAAAGGGTGTCCACAATGAAATTGCCACACACAAAATTGATTCGAAACATTCGAGTTTTCATCCGATTGCCATCAAATTTTCAGAGATTGAAAAATAACTATTTAACTTCATTTTACCATTTAATCGTATTTAATTTAAAGTCCATACGCAAATGCCCGCACCTTGGCCTTAGCCCCGGTGATAAGTTTCTGCACAACCTGTGAATCAACCGTTTTTTGCATGTAAACCCATACTTCCTGGCACGGGTTTTGGCGGACTTGATCTGCTTCTCGTCGCGATTAGGGGCCTTTTGTACCTTGAACGTTCAAAGCCGAGCCTTAGTTTTGGCCTTCTGGACAAAACTTCGGCTTAGGTGCACCTTCTTCGCCACATCCCGAACGGAGGCGTTCGGGTTTCGGTTGAAGGCCAAAACTACGCGGTTGTGATTTTTGGTGTTGTACGGAATATTTTTTCCTTCACTTCTGGGCTTCCGATCGGTGGTCAATCGTTCCTCAAACCGCTTACTCACTCGCAACACCGTGGAATTCACGATTACCAACGTTTTAGCGATGAAACGATGCTTGAGATTCTTGTTCTCGTGATGAATGCGCAAGATTTTATCACGCACGAGCTGTTCTCCGACTCAATTTCTGCGAGTTTAGATCCCAGAACTTTAAAACTTGCAGGATGTAAACAATGCACTATGAACTAAATCCACCCAAATTTCCATTAAATTCTACCCAACGGTTAAAAAGTTAGAGGAATTTCTTAGTGTGGCAATTTCATTGTGGACACTCTTCATTTTGTTTCATCAAATTCCAATGGAAATATTTTATTTAATGACTGCTCTGCTGTTTACTATTCTGTTGAATATCCCAAGGTGGGTACTTGTTTCTCTTCTATTTAAAATTCCTCAACAATTCATTTGGTTCAGCGAGCATTGTAGCATTGTAGTCAATAATTTACTCGGGTGGACTTCGATTCAGACCACTTTCCAGTAACATTTTTTCATCCCACAGTCTTATTGAAAACCCTTTAAAATCAATATTTAATTTTCAAAAAGCTGACTGGGTGCAACATAGGAATTTTATTGAACGAAATTTGTTTGTAAACATTCCACTGAATTCAAAAGAAGATATAGAATTGGCTGTAAAAAAATTTGAGAACTTCAATAGTCAATGCTTAAGCTGCTTCTATACCCAAAGTTAAATATAAATTTATTCAACCTTTGATCGATGATGATCTTCAGTTTTTGATACGGCTGAAAAACATTCGTCGACGCCAAGATCGTTATTTAAAATTTATTAATTGCGATTTTCAAAAAGAGATAAATCGTCGTTTCCATTTCGTTCGTAACAAAAGTTTTTCAAAAGCAGTTGAGGACATAAAACCCTACTCAAAGCCAATTTGAAAATTACTAAAATTCTGCAAAAGCTACAGAAGCCAAATCCTACTTTGAAAGATAGAGATTGAGATTGAGCTGGAGAAACTTCTTTTTATTAAAGCAAAAAAAGCTCAAAAATTAGCCCAAAAATTTGAGTCAGCTCACGATTTGAATTCTAACGTTGTTAGTCCAATTGATGCTCAAATTTCCCTTGAATTTGATGATATTCATTCTAAGCTAAATGTTTTTGACAGTTCTTGCGAGACAAATATTGATAATTTTAAATTGACAGGTGTTCGCTCAGGATTTGCTCTGACTTCGAAAGACCGACCGAAACTCTTTCGTCGCGTGGGTCTTTGCCGATTTCCATCCGAAATTTGTTGTTCGTAGTTCGTTGCTTGTGTTTTTTTGTAGTCACAGGCTCGCAAGGCCCGCAGCTAACCCCACTATCTCGCAGGAGGACCGTCGTGATGTTGCTGTTTTGGGTCCCGAACACCACCAGGACGTTGTTGCACTCCGCACGCCGCCCCTGACATGGAGAACAGACGCGTACGAAGCCCCCTGACTCAGTCTGCCTGCATGCGACCAAAGCATCCACCGGGGTTGGGTACCCGATCTCCGCTAAGGTTGCTCGCACCCCAGCTAGCACCACGGGGAGGTAGAGAATCGGAGTTGCAGACAAGAGGTGAAATGACCACTACCCGAAGGTTGGGTGTATGGGGTCTCGAGTTGCACATTGTCTACCGTTCACTAGCCAAAACTCTTTAAATGTACTGAATTTTTCCAATTTTCATAAAAATATCTCAACTGTAAATTAATAATAATTAAAACCTGTATTAAAATAGTTAAAGCGATGATAATGTTCGGTTCAGATAAGATTGAAATGGTGTTGCTAATTTATGGCGTCTACAGTACCCGTATTTCGCCTTTTTTGTAATTTCAGTAGAATATGTGGTCTCCTGTAAAATCCTGATTTTTTCTTCATGTTGCCTGATTTTTGACGAAACGACCTAGGATCCCTGGCTGCCAATCCTGTAGGAACGAGATGAGCTGGAGCGAAACGAGCGAGGTGGTTAGACCAAGTGTAGCGTAATCAGTCGGATGTGGGGTGTCCGAGAAATTGGAAAACGGTTGATATGGATCGAGTGAATTATAAGAGTCATGTTCGTCAAGTTATGTCGTTTAGTTTCCGGTAGAAAATTACCGACAAAATTACAGTTTTTGGTGAAAAAATTTCCGACAACTTTAGTTATTTCAATAAGGATTAATGGTACATCAGTAAAAACTATCAATTTTTCGGTAACACTTACCGGTATTCGGTAGTAATTTCAGGTATTTCGGTAATAATTACAGGTATATCGGTATCCTCACGGAGAAAAAGTATAGTTTCATCAACAGTATTTCGCCTCTATTCAATCATATTGATGATTGATTCTCGACCAACAATATTCATTAAATATTCAACTATATTTGATTGATTGATTCAAAAATAAATATAATCAATTCGACTGTGATGTACTGATTGATGTTGAACATTCAACTATATATATATATACAGTAGATTCAACTATAGTGCTATGGTTCATTTAACCATAATCATGATTGAATTAATTTTTCTTCAATGATTGATTTCATGCGTTCCACTATATATTTACAGTTGTTTTCAGTATTTTTCCTGCATTAATTTTTACTTTCATTTTGGTTTTTATACAGATTTTGTTTATTTGTTATTATTTGAAAGCACCAAGGTGCTTAATATGATTTTGTAAGCAATCAGCAAACCAATGGTTTTGGCAATGTCCAGCCATTTCTGCTTTCCGATGAAACGCCAATCGGTGCCACCCAATCGGGATGTTCAACGATTCCACCAGTGGCACCGATTCCTTCGTTTTGAATTGAGTCGCTGCCGCATCTGGCTGCAATTGACCTAAAGGTAGGGAAAATTTCGTCACAAGTTTATCTAAACAAGCAAATGTATGCTATTCATTTATATCTTTGCTTATTAGGCCGCAACAAATTTCAAATTTTTCTTTTGTCACTCGGAGTTGGAACATCGCGAGGGGGGGGGGGGGGGGGTACAATAAAAAATAATACGAAAAACAAATAAATTTGAGTTAATTGCACGAAAGCTTGTATGCAACCAAATTGCATACTATATCGTTGAATAAAATCTATAAATCAAGTATTTTATTATCGAAAAATTCAATCAAATCAAGAATATAAAATGTAAATTAACTTCCATCTTCCAAAATTTGGTTTTTGGTCTTATAATCTTTCGAATATTTGAATTTTTATTTGAAACTAGCTGACCCGGTGTGCTTTGCTACACCTTTCAAAATCGAATGATATTTTCAGAATTTATTCAAATTTTTATTGTTTTATTAGCATTATTTTAAATCAAAATATTATATAATTCATAAGCAACCGCTTTAAAATGAGAGCTGCAGCTGGAGTTTCAAATGCTACACAGAAATAACTTAAACTAATATTCTCAATCTTGATTTGTGTTAAAGTTCTGATAATTTTAATCTGTTGCTTTAAGCTCCGCCCTTAAAAATGAGGGTTCCAAATAAATCGTACGCAAACAATCTAACTAATAGAATATGGTTGTTTTTGCTTAATATGTTCTGAATTTATGCTAAAAAACTGATAAGAGAGACCAAAACCCCCCCCCCCCCCCCCCCCTGTCCTTCCCTTTCCCCTGCTGAATGGAGATCGTGATTTTTAATAATCAAACCCATTTTTTTCGTTCCCAAAAACCTTCTTGTATCAATTATTGTTAATTTGGTTGATAATTTTTTAAGCTTTGCAACAAAATTTATATGGAACCCCCTCCTTTCTTCTCCTCTTACCTTTTTATGCCATATTTGTTTCCATTTGTTGGCTTCGTTAGCATAAACTGAGAACTAATGCTAAAAAAATTGTATTGGGTTCAACCCCCTCCTCCTGTGTACCTACTCACTGAAAGGAGGATGGTGTATCAGATAATCATAGAATCATATCAAAATGAATTTACATGTTAAGTTTTGTCCATTTCTCGGATATTGTGAAAAAAAGTTAAATGTAAGCTTTCCTCTCCCCTTCCTTTATTTGCAATTCAATTATCCCACTGCAAGAAAGGAATTGTTTGACATTGAAAAAATTCTCGTATTGAAATACCATCCCTTGCCAAATTTGGTTTTATTTGCGATTTAATTTCTTGAGTTATGCATAGTACCAACCCCCTTCCATTCGCCCCATTGAATGGAGGGGTGAGAATTTAGTATTCATAAAAGTATTTTTTGTACTCAAAAAATTTTTGATACCAAGTTTTATTTCATTTGCTCTATTAATTCTCAAGTTATGCAAAAAAAATGTATAGTAGCCCCCCTTTCCCCTTTATAATAGAAACATTTCTCGTATCCAAATACCCTCATATGCCAAATGTAGTTCAAATTTACTCGATCATATCTCCAGTTATACTGAAAATTGTAAGAGAGACCTCTTCTCCCCCTTTTCATCCACCGTTTTGAAGGATTGAGGGATATCAAATGTTCAAAGAAGCATTTCTCGTACCCAAATATCGTTCCATGCCAAATTTGGTTCCATTTGCTGTTGTAGTTCTTGAGTTATGCAATAAAAATTGTATGGAACCTTCCTCCCTCTTTCCTTTCTCCCCGCTGGAAGAAGGAAGGGGTCTCAAACAATTAGAATATGTCACGTTCCCAAATATCCGCCCATTCCAAATTTGCTCTTATTTGCTTGATTGGTATTTGAGTTATGTAAAAATTAAAAAGAGGCCCCCTCCCCCCTTTATATCTCCCTACTGGAAAGAGGGTGGGGTTTAAAATAATCATAGAAATATTTTTCGTATACAAATACCTTCCCATGACAAATTTGGTTCCATTTGCTGTATTAGTTTTTGAGTTATGTAAAAAATATGAAAGAGGCCCCTCCGCCTTTCAACTACAAAAAGGGAGGGGTCTCAAATAAACATTGAAATATTTTTCGTATCAAAATACCTTCCCATGCCAAATTTGGTTCTAATATCTTGAATAGTTTTCGAGTTATATGAAAAATGGTAATGTAGCCCCCCTCCCCCCTTTCTATCACCCCACTGCGAGGAGGGAGGGGTACTTAATATTCATAGAAATATTCTCCGTTCCCAAATACCACCCCATGCCAAATTTGATACCATTTGCTTGATGGGTTTTCGAGTTATGAAAAAAATTGTCTTTTGTTTGGGAGGCCCCTCCCTCCCTTCATGAGACAGGGAGGGGTCTCAAACCATCATAGGAACCTTCCCCTGCCTCCAATACCCCTACCTGCCAAGTTTCACGCAAATCGGTTCAGTAGTTTCCGAGTCTATAGGGAACAGACAGACAGACAGACAGACAGACAGACAGACAGACAGACAGACAGACAGAAATTCATTTTTATATATATAGATTTACTTAAAATACATCAAACTTTATTTATTCCCCCCTTCGGAATTTTGAATATTTCGAAGGGTGGGGAGGTGACAAAAAAAGAAATTGATATTTGTTCTAGCCTTATCTTCTGTTTCTGCCAATAGTAAACACTAGCTGCCTGCTGCTGAAGGCCACTAATACCGTATTTGTTTTCTCCCCTCGTTCAGTGTTCCACCGTACCCGATAAAAACAAACACAAATCGTCGCCAGTGTATTGCTACCTCACTCACTCACACGCTCTCTCGCAACACTGACAAAATTTTCGGGGCAACACCGTCCGAAGGCAGTGCAACACCAGGTCAAAACCAGTACAACACTGTCCGAATATACAAACAGTTTGACAGCACCTAGTGGTGCACCAGTGCAACACTAGTCCAACACTCGGCATAAACAAATACGGTATTACTAAACTTATGGAAGTACATGTAGTATTTGTATGTGTATGTATTTATTCAAGTATCACAATATCAATCATAAAAATATAGTTGAATTGAATTTTATTTAAAGTTAAAAAATTTTAGCCTACTGTTTTTGCGCAACAATGCACGAATCAAAAAAAATAAAACAAATTATGTTTGTAACTATATGATTGTTCATTTTTAAGAATGTACTCATTAATAGTTTTCGTAATGAATCGTAACTTTAACGTAAAAGGCGGCCTGAATTTTTATACTGAAACCTTAAGAAACAAAAAATGGAATTTGCTTTCATCGATGCAAACATGAGAATATAGAACAAAAAATTTGTCAAAAGTGTTTTTGATGTTCAGACAATTCAATCACCTGGCAGTGATTTTTGACCATTCTGATAAAAAAAGTCGATTTAATTATGGAATGCGCTTGATACTTCAAACATTATTCTCCAACTTGAATAATATAAATATTATTAAATTATTCTTATGGCAATCCTCTTATTTACTTACAATTTTACTGACCTGATTTCAACTTAAATTTGCATCGAAAATTTATCTTTATAGTTTTTTTTATGTAATATGTACATAACGTAATGTTAAAAAAGATTCTTCAATTCAGCTGCTTTGCCAGGTGCCTCATAAACTTTTTTTTTTAGCATGCGTATACTCTGCTGCCCTTAGTTCATTTGTGCTGCTAGGCACGATTTCTTGGAGCTCCCCTGTTTTTTTTTCACTTGTTTTCTATTTGGAGCACCTCGTGAAATTTCAATGAACCTTTTTCTATAAAAATATAAGATTAGCTTCTCTAGAGCGATCTCTATACAGCATGATTATTTTGATTGGTTGTTATGATTATTTTGTGCTCAACTAGGCTCTAAAAAATGAACGTTAATTTTGCTAACAAAAATTCCAAAATAATTTGGTAACAAAAATAAAAACTCGACTTAAAACCCGTAACTAAAAATTCAAGAGTTTCCTTTGAAAAATTTTCAAAAAAACCCTGATTAATTTCCAAAAGTAAAAAAAATACTGCGACTTTAATAAATTTTCCACGAGATTAAACATTAATGAAAAAGTATCAAAAGGTAAATAAATTAATAACAATAAGCACGAGAAGTCAATTTTCAACTTCAAATTGAAAAAAATATTCATTTTTATGACCTTTTGATTAAAATAAACATGACGTATTAGAAGGATTTAACAAAAAGGGTTTAATTTTTCAACTATAACATTGACATTTTCACTAAACAAAATTGCTCCTTTAACCATAAATTTCCTTGAAAACTGCAAACAAAATAAACGGTTTTTAAAAGCTCCAAAAACAGTTTGCAAATCTTTTTTTTTTGCAACTACTTGTCCTGAAATATAACATACTAACATTCATTCAATTGCTCCATTTTAAATTTGGTTGTTAAACCTGTAATCACATGTTGAACTGTGACGCTATTTTTTAAAGTTAGCTGAAAAATTCCGGTTGAAAATATATTGAAGTTTCGACAGCCGCTGTTGTCTTAAAAAAATATTGAAAAAGTTACTGGTACATGATGTCAAATGTACTCAAGAATCAGATCAACATAAAAATATAGGGGAGAATGAGGATACTTGATCCCTGGGGATACTTGATTCCTTCGCTATATCTCGGAACAGGAATGTCTTACAGATATCAAATGTTCTAGAAAAATGTGCCTTATATAACAAAACTAAAATGTTGTTATCGCAACAAATTATAAAAAAAAATATTTTTCGAGTTAATGAACTTTGTTTGAAACATTTAACAAAATGTGATTTGAAGATCTTTTTTTATCACTTTAAAATAAGGTTGCCAGAATTTTTTCCACTCCCATCCGGGCCTAGCAATTCCGGGCATTTTTTCTAAAAAACCTGGCAAAATCCGGGCATGGATTTCAATTTTTCAAATCCAAAAACCGGGCAAAAACCGGGAAAAATTCAGATGTAATTGTGATGTACATAAAAGCAAAGAAAAAATGCAAAAAAAATAAGATTAATATTTTATTAATGTAATTTCAGACATCCAAAAACTTGTTGGAACACTAAAATATTTAAAGGTTTATAAAAGTAAAACAGCGAAATTATTTGAAACAACCGTTGACTTACTCAAAAACTTTGATTTTTTTGGTTTCTTTGTGAAAATTGTGAAAACATCCGGGCAATATCCGGACTTTTTTCACGATATCCGGGCAACCGGGCCCATGCGCGGTCCTATGGGGGGGGTGATCGGGGTGATCACCCCCCCCAAGCGGCAAAAAACCGTTACAAAATACTCGCAAACGCTAGAAACTTCGAACTTTTCCTAGTGGGTGTTCTTTCGAATTTTCAAAATTTTCCACTCCGTGGGGGTGATTGTTAAAATAAAAGAATTTATTAATTTGTTAAATTCTTAAAATTGGAAAAATTGGGTCCGCCAAACTAAAACAGCTGCAACTTGAAATTCCCTAGACCGATTTTCACCAAATTACTTTTGTTAAGGCACTTACAGTGTTTAATTAAATTTGCTGACCACATATGTTTCTTTCATACATTTTTTATACATTCATATCTATACAATTTTCTAAAAATATCAAAAATTCTACTTCTAAAATTAGAGGTGATGAACAAAATCTGATAAAAATTGAGTTCAAGAATAAACCTCCAAAAGCAGCTTTTAAAACATAGGCTCCGAAAACATGCCTATGTATTAATTTTTCCCAGATGAGATTAAACCAGTGATAATAATGTCCCGCCTTCACTCGACAGTTTTCTCGGGAACAAGGTAATCGCTCAAGATATTTTTCTAATTTTTGACCAACACGGCTGGAGTTCCAAATTCACACCAATTATATCACCGATACTGTAACTCATCATCACAATAATGATTAAAATTTTAAGTAGAAATCCAGCTTAATAATTTAAGTTGCAAATCCACCCTGAATCTGAAAGTTCCGTTATTCCAATTGCAACTGATTAGGACTTTTCATTGAAAAATAGTATGAGCTTTAAGAAATGAACCTTTTATTTTTTTTTTTCATTTTAAATTGTACAATAAGTTTGAAAATATAGAGTCATGTACTCTAATACTCTAATAATAAACATATTGAGTGTATGAACCAAAAATACGATTTTTCACTTTTTTACTAAATCATTCGTTTCAAATTTGTAGCAATTTCTTTCGATTCAGTTCCAACAAATTTTAAAATCTATGAGAGCTTGAAATTTAAGAGAAAACAAATAAAAATAAAGTACCGAAAGCTGCATACCTAAGAATTTGATTTTAATGATTTTGTTTTTGAATTAAATTTATATTTAGAAATTGAAGAATCGAAACAAGAGTTTGTATTAATTCGTTTTTTCGAATCACGATTCAGCAATATAATTCAGAAAAACAATAAAATATTCAGTTTTAAATTCATAGCAATTGTTAACACTTTCTCAAACGAATGTTTGGATTTCCAAAGATATTGTTGCTAAACGAGAATCACTAAAATTCTGGTGAGAGTTTTGCGGTGATATGTAGATACTCAAGAAAAATATTGTAGATAACTTGAGAATTTTTTCATATTTCCTTTATAAAAATGTGTGTATTTTTCATTTGTAAAATAACATTTATATCGGAAGATTCTATTAAGAGTTCCAAAATTGATAATTTTTAAACTGCTGAATATACAAATGATGAAAATGATCTTTTTATCAACAATTGTTCGCAGTGAATATTAAAGATTCGCAGATTGTTTTATAAAGGGAGCATAAGTTGTTTAAAAGGATATCAAAATATGTATGTAGAGAAAGTTTGTAAGACTTCTATGATTTCGAATTTTTTAAAATACAAACCTCAAATTTAGTTCAATGAAATTTGAAGGGAAGAAGAGAAGCAGTTTGCATCATGTTCGTGTAATATTGTTTTTTTTTTTTTTTAAAGAAGTGTATCTTATCAAGTTCATCTATTACTTTGATGATTAATCATTTAGATAAAAAAATTTGTTTGAATTATTACAAATTTTATGCTGATATGAAATTTTTTTTCAAGAACGCATTTTCAGCCTCTATTTTTATCTAAATGTTTAACTCCACATTCAAAAGGGTATTTATCAATTCACAAGTCCACAGAAATCACATTTTTTTTTATGAAAGGAACTTATGAGCTAATTTTGATTTTTGTTGGTGCCCGAAATTATTTTCAAATAGGTTAAAATTTTTTTTAAGTAAATTTTGCACTTTTCTGACAAAACTTTTAAACATTACAATTAAAATTCGAAATATGGGTTAATACCACATTTCTATCCCCAAAGACGCAAGTAATTTTGACTTCTGGGGAAAGAAAATGAAGTTTTCTGTTTGTTTACTGTTCCCAATTCTGTAAAATAATAGACTTTTAACGAATGTTTAAAGAAGTAATGACCACATTGAATTTAAGATATTTCTCAAAGCAGAAACCAAATTGATTTTTAGACCTAAGCAATTTTTTTTTAATGGAGTAAAATCTTTGTTTTTAAAAACTTTCTTAAGTAATGTTTGAAATACTTGTCTTTCCGATTTATTAAAAACTGTAGATTTTTCAGAATCAGTTTTTTTTTCATGTTAACTTGTCAGTTCATCAGTTATCAATGATTGAATTCACTCAAAACTGATTCATTTAAAAAATTATAAACTTCATATCACCAAAAGGAAAGGTAATAAATAAAATCTAATTGAATATTCGAGTTCAGCGCACCAAAATCTACTAAATCAATCATTAGAACATAGACACCAAAATGCTATCTCTTGAATTATTTTGGTAAGACGTTTTTATTTGAAAAAAAAAATCAAAAATTTTCAAATGTCCAAAACTAATCTTTTTTATCTTCATATTTATGAAGAGTTTAATCACCGTGATTCTATTTGTTAATTTAATTTATCGACCTTATCGGTGAAAATTAAAAGAACATAACTTAGAACATTTCAACATTATGAAAATTCTTGGCAAATAGGAAGTTAGAAGAAATGTATGGATATTCAAAATTAGAGATTAGAATCTTATAAGAAGCATTTTAATCACATCTCATCAATTCTTTCCTCATGGATCAAAAAAATAAACAATTAAATTAATATGGTTAATAATTGAAATTATTATCTATTATTTTGACCTGATCTGATTATTTTTTAGAATTCAAGTTTAATTTTTTATCAAATCTGGTGTTGTATTTGATTTTTTTTTCTTCCGGCTCAAATTATGGCTTTATTAAAATTTTAATTAGCATTTCGTTTCTGATTTTTTGAAAATACTTAATTTTTTTAAAATACAAAATAAGAACCAACATTTCGAATAATTTATTAAAGACTAACCAGAAATAAAATTGATTTGAAATTTAGATTTTGATTTATTTTGATTTGTATCAGTATTTTTTTTCGAGTTTGTGTGATGATTCTGGGTTTGAATATGGTTTTGGAAATAAATTTGCCTATTTATTGTCCTATATTTTGGCAAACCCCCCACCCATGGACGTGTCCTTCGCACGGGTTTGGTGTGCAGCAAATATTTAAGTCTCATTTGAAACTGTAAACTCCCCCCTCGCTCCCCCCACTTGCTCACACCAAATTAACTTTTTTCCACATATATTTAGATACGTTATTGACTGATTTTTGAAAATTTGGAAAATCACCCCCCCCAAGAGCCAGCTCTAGGACCGCCCCTGACCGGGCCGGACCGGACTTTATCGAAATTTCGCATCAAATATCCGGGCAAACCCGGATAAAACCGAGCAATCTGGTAAGCTTACTTTAAAATGTTTCTCACATGTAAAAGTATAACAAAAATATTTATTCCAATATGTCAATCGTTAGAGTATCAATTAATCAATCAATCAAATCAATAGTTAACTCTCATTTTTTTTTGAAGAAGAAGAACTTTTCCAAAATATATGTTAGGGATATAATTGATTCCTAGAGTCCAAAAAGATACATTTTTCTTCTGCATTGATCGTGAACATTGGTTATCCTAAAATTACTAATATCTGTCCAATAACTAATGTCTATCCAGTAATTATCTGTAAAAAAAATACTGTAATTATCTAATCACTAGAATATTGCGCCCTAAAGTATGCAATGAATCTAGAGTAGCAGACAAACTTTTAAAATTCTCTTTGTCTGATACTTACAAATTGTGAAATAAGAACCAAATTAACAAAAAAAAGTCAAATGACCTTTTTATTTTCGGATTTAACTAGATTTTTGCCTCCTTCAATTAAAAAATAACACAATTTTTTTAGTCTCATGAAAAAGCTAGTTCATCTATTGGTTCATGTATTGTTCTTACTTTTGGAGCATATGAACATGAAATTTATCACTGTCAGAAAATGCAAAAGACGGCAAGATGCTAAATTTTCCAAAAATTATATGACTAAAATAAAAAAGGAGATCAAGTATTCCCATTCTCCCCTAAAGTAATAGTTCATTTTTATGTTTGACTTTTGGCCAGGTTTTCGGGTGAAAGACATCTGTGTGCGATGGTTGAAATCTTTTAATTTGTTTAAGAGTCTGGTAGATCAAACTTATTTGATTTGAGCATAAAATTAGTTTTTTTAGGCGTAGCCTTCAATTAAAAAAAAACAAACTTAGGAGTTTATAAATAAATAGAAATTCCCAAATAAATAAAAGTAAGCGCTAAAATTTTGTCGGATCAAATTTTATTGATGTAATCAACTTGAACCAGGTATATGATTTTAGTTTTATATGTGGCTTTAAAAAATATGCAATAATAATAATGTATTGTTCAACATCGAAAAAATATAGAATTTTGTGCAAATTTTTAAGGTGATGTTTCTTTAACAGAAAATATTATTCATTAAAAATCAATTCCATAACAAAAACCCTGTGAATGATTTTTTTTAATGCAGTTTGGGATTTTTTGCATAAAACGAAATTAAGAAAACTAACTCAAACTCTTTTTTATATTTGGGATTTTCAGCTGCATTGTGTGTATAAATTTTTTTGATTGAAAATTTTAACATCTGGAAATTGAATTGACAAGCAAATTTTTAAGTTCATGTTCTCTTTAATTCCTCAACAATTTTATGTTGATTGAAAAACTCATTTACAAGCCCAACCTGTTTCTGAGTTTTGAATCTGCATTCTGAATCTGAATTCAAATATTGAACTTTGAATCTGTTTCCAAATTTCTAAACGATTTCTGAAATGTACAAAAAATACGATTTAGAATCTTAATTCTAGATCAGAACTTTTAGAGCCAAGCTTTGGAGTCTCCATTCATGAATGTATTATTTAAATTTTGTATTTCTGGTTTAATCTTAATTCATTATTTTGATTATTTATGTTTAATCTTTATAGTGAATCGGAATTTAAATTGAGAATTTAAAATGATGAAGCTGATTCTGTGTTTTCAATTTTGGATCGCTATTTAGGAGCTTCAAATGGAGGAATTTTGAGTAAAAACAAAATTCTTCTATTGAATCTAAAAAATGATTCAAATTTGATATGAAACACAAAACCAAATTTAAACCAGGATTTCAAAGCCGCTTTTCATTTCTAACTTATTATGATTGTTAGAACTGAAAATCAAGAATCATAAACAGGAAACAGAGTCAGAAATAGAAATACTATTTTGATTATGGGGGTAATAGAACCAGAAATTTCGAGATGGGTTTAATATAAAATGAATTTTATATTCAGGCCTGAATTTCTATAAACAAGTGAGAAAATTTTGAAAAACAGTAGTGGAATTTTTAGCTTGGGATGTTTGGGATGATGTAGTTTTAAGTCTAGATTTTTGTTTTCTTTATTATGGAGACTTTCAGCCTCGGGCTAAGTCTAGATTGTTACTCTTGTATATCTTTACCCTTTGATCATAATTTGATTTTGAATTTTAGATTTTGAGTGTTGTGTTTAACCTCTTAACCGATGCCACGAAGTGGTTTAATTTAATATAAAGTGAATTTTATTCTGATATCTGATTTTTTTTCTCTTTTAACTAAGAAAATTGTTCATCCCTTACATAGTTCTCACACAGATCTTGAATACCTAGTTTATTCTAATTCGTGATCAACAATAGCTAAAAAAAAGTCTTTTCATAGCCAAACGGTTGCTCCATTCTCATCACAATTAGCCGATGAATTTGGGTTCACCAAAATTCAAACCTAACTGAAATTAATTGATCGTCATCTCTCCTCCCAGATAGGCCAAAAAAAACCCCACTTGAACGACTCTCATCGATTGACAAGAGAAAAACGGCGTCATGTGGTCGTCAATAATAATCAATGAGATACCGATCGGCGTTTCGGCCTTTTGCTGATCGGAGCGGTAAAATCTGATCTTCTATTATTAGAAACGAATAGTTGGGTACATAGATAGTTGCTTGGCTGGGAGGAAAAAAACCAACAAGCTTCGCTCCTCTGTGGCGAAGCAGGCGTGGCACTTGAACAAACCTTCTTTGAGAATCCCGGGGTAGTAGGGATGCAGGCAGAGAACGAACGAGAGATGTCAATTAAATGTGTAGAGTCGCCCGCTAAAGCCCATATATTCGAACCCCTTTAGAGCTGATCCAAGTAGCCTTCGATTGCTTTGAATCTGCTGAAGGAGAAGCCTTTGAACGACGAAGACGACGACGACGACGCATTTGCCGAAAATCAGAAGGCTCTTCAAAAGTGTGAAATCATCGTCAAAGTTGCCTTTGACCGGGGGACCTTGCCAGAGACCTGCAATTACCGTAAACAAATAGGTCTTTTTCTATTGAAGGCTTCTTCTAGGCTTTGAGTGTGCACCTCTGTCGATTCGTCAATTCACTAGAGCGCTTCGATTTTTTGGGAACGGACTCACGGAACCTCGAGAGCATTTTGAAGGCCATCGACGATGACGACGACGACGCAGCGAAATCTGGAATTCCATTGTCCACCGATCAAGGCGGGACCGGGACTTCTGCGCTGGACTAGGATGGATTCCTTAAATTTGTATATCCCCCGGAATAGACGAGAGGAGAGCCATGAACCTGGCAGCAGCTGTCAGAGTGACGTTTCAAAGTTCGTGCTCACCTAGCATACACAGATTATTCGGAACGCGAGGTTGTCAAGGAGATTTTGGTGGCACCTTTCGTGAGGGAACCCATCATGAACGACCGAGACCGATCTCGGGAATTGGAAAAAAAATCAAAGCTGGAGCCAGCATCAAAATATAATGTGTTGTGATGAGGTGATTATGGATCTATGAGCAGCGATCGCAATTACCGGGCGTGATCATACAACAATGACGACAACGATCAAGATGGCTCTGTTGGCGTCATATTTCGTGAGTTTATCAACTAAACGATCCTCAACTGATCGATCTACAATAGATGCAACCATTTTTATTCCAATGTCAAGAGACATTTACCGTTAAGAACCAAAACTGTGAAATAAAAATTGACAAAACTGTCAAAATGGTCACGTATGATATTAATGTCAAAATTGCAAGAAATGTTAAAATTGTCAAAACAAACAAAATTGTCAAAATTGTCAAAACTGTCAATATTGTCAAAACAGTCAAAATTATCATAATTGTCAAAATTGTGAAAATTGTCAAAATTGTCAAAACTGTCAAAACTGTCAAAATTGTCAAAATTGTCAAAATTGTCAAAATTGTCAAAATTGTCAAAATTGTCAAAATTGTCAAAATTGTCAAAATTTTCAAAATTGTCAAAATTGTCAAAATTGTCAAAATTGTCAAAATTGTCAAAATTGTCAAAATTGTCAAAATTGTCAAAATTGCCAAGATTGTCAAAATTGTCAAAATTGTCAAAATTGTCAAAATTGTCAAAATTGTCAAAATTGTCAAAATTGTCAAAATTGTCAAAATTGTCAAAATTGTCAAAATAATCAAAATTGTCAAAATTGTCAAAATTGACAAAATTGTCAAAACTGTCAAAATGTCAAAAATGTCATAATTGTCAAAATTGTCAAAATTGTCAAAATTGTCAAAATTATCAAAATTGTCAAAATTGTCAAAATTGTCAAAATTGTCTAAATGTCAAAAATGTCATAAACGTCAAAAATGACAAAATTGTCAAAATTGTCAAAATTGTCAAAATTGTCAAAATTGTCAAAATTGTCAAAATTGTCAAAATTGTCAAAATTGTCAAAATTGTCAAAATTGTCAAAAGTGTCAAAATTGTCAAAATTGTCAAAATTGTCAAAATTGTCAAAATTGTCAAAATTGTCAAAATGGTCAAAATTGTCAAAATTGTCAAAATTGTCAAAATTGTCAAAATTGTCAAAATTGTCAAAATTGTCAAAATTGTCAAAATTGTCAAAATTGTCAAAATTGTCAAAATTGTCAAAATTGTCAAAATTGTCAAAATTGTCAAAATTGTCAAAATGGTCCAAATTGTCAAAATTGTCAAAATTGTCAAAATTGTCAAAATTGTCAAAATTGTCAAAATTGTCAAAATTGTCAAAATTGTCAAAATCGTCAATATTGTCAAAACTGTCAAAATTATCATAATTGTCAAAATTGTCTAAATTGTCAAAATTGTCTAAATTGTCAAAATTGTCAAAAACTTAAAAATTGTCCAAATTGTCAAAATTGTTAGAATTGTCAAAATTGTCAAAAATGTCAAAATTGTCAAAATTGTCAAAATTGCCGAAATTGTCAAAATTGTCAAAGCTGCAAAACTTGTCAAAATTGTCAAACTCGTTAAAATAGTTAAAATTGCCAAAATTGTCAAAATTGTCAAAATTGTCAAAATTGTAAAAATTATAAAAACTGCCAAAATTGTCAAAATTGTCAAAATTGTCAAAATTGTCAAAATTGTCAAAATTGTCAAAATTGTCAAAATTGTCAAAATTGTCAAATTTGTCAAAATTGTCAAAATTGTCAAAATTGTCAAAATTGTCAAAATTGTCAAAATTGTCAAAATTGTCAAAATTGTCAAAATTGTCAAAATTGTCAAAATTGTCAAAATTGTCAAAATTGTCAAAATTGTCAAAATTGTCAAAATTGCCAAAATTGTCAAAATTGTCAAAATTGTCAAAATTGTCAAAATTGTCAAAATTGTCAAAATTGTCAAAATTGTCAAAATTGTCAAAATTGTCAAAATTGTCAAAATTGTCAAAATTGTCAAAATTGTCAAAATTGTCAAAATTGTCAAAATTGTCAAAATTGTCAAAATTGTCAAAATTGTCAAAATTGTCAAAATTGTCAAAATTGTCAAAATTGTCAAAATTGTCAAAATTGTCAAAATTGTCAAAATTGTCAAAATTGTCAAAATTGTCAAAATTGTCAAAGTTGTCAAAATTGTCAAAATTGTCAAAATTGTCAAAATTGTCAAAATGGTCAAAATTGTCAAAATTGTCAACATTGTCAAATTGTCAAAATTGTCAAAATTGTCAAAATCGTCAATATTGTCAAAACGGTCAAAATTATCATAATTGTCAAAATTGTCTAAATTGTCAAAATTGTCAAAAACTTAAAAATTGTCCAAATTGTCAAAATTGCTAGAATTGTCAAAATTGTCAAAAATGTCAAAATTGTCAAAAATGTCAAAATTGTCAAAATTGTCAAAATTGTCAAAATTGTCAAAATTGCCGAAATTGTCAAAATTGTCAAAGCTGCAAAACTTGTCAAAATTGTCAAACTCGTTAAAATAGTTAAAATTGTTAAAATTGCCAAAATTGTCAAAATTGTCAAAATTGTCAAAATTGTCAAAATTGTCAAAATTGTCAAATTTGTAAAAATTATAAAAACTGTCAAAATTGTCAAAATTGTCAAAATTGTCAAAATTGTCAAAATTGTCAAAATTGTCAAAATTGTCAAAATTGTCAAAATTGTCAAAATTGTCAAAATTGTCAAAATTGTCAAAATTGTCAAAATTGTCAAAATTGTCAAAATTGTCAGAATTGTCAAAACTGTCAAAATTGTCAAAATTGTCAAAATTGTCAAAATTGTCAAAATTGTCAAAATTGTCAAAATTGTCAAAATTGTCAAAATTGTCAAAATTGTCAAAATTGTCAAAATTGTCAAAATTGTCAAAATTGTCAAAATTGTCAAAATTGTCAAAATTGTCAAAATTGTCAAAATTGTCAAAATTGTCAAAATTGTCAAAATTGTCAAAATTGTCAAAATTGTCAAAATTGTCAAAATTGTCAAAATTGTCAAAATTGTCAAAATTGTCAAAATTGTCAAAATTGTTAAAATTGTCAAAATTGTCAAAATTGTCAAAATTCTCAAAATTGTCAAAATTGTCAAAATTGTCATAATTGTCAAAATTGTCAAAATTGTCAAAATTGTCAAAATTGTCAAAATTGACAAAATTGTCAAAAATGACGCAAATGTCAAAAATTTCAAAAATGTCAAAAATGTAAAAAATGTCAAAAAATTTAAAAATGTCAAAATTGTCAACAAAGTCAAAAATGTCAAAAATGTTAAAAATGACAAAAATGTCAAAAATGTCAAAAATGTCAAAAATGTCAAAAATGTCAAAAATGTCAAAAATGTCAAAAATGTCAAAAATGTCAAAAATGTCAAAAATATCAAAAATGTCAAAAATGTCAAAAATGTTAAAAATGTCAAAAAGGTCAAAAATATCAAAAATGTCAAAAATATCAAAAATGTCAAAAATGTCGAAAATGTCAAAAATGTCAAAAAAGTCAAACATGTCAAAAATGTCAAAAATGTAAAAAATGTCAAAAATGTCAAAAATGTCAAAAATGTCAAAAATGTCAAAAATGTCAAAAATGTCAAAAATTTCAAAAATGTCAAAAATGTCAAAAATGTAAAAAATTTCAAAAATGTCAAAAATGTCAAAAATGCCAAAAATGTCAAAAATGTCAAAAATGTCAAAAATGTCAAAAATGTCAAAAATGTCAAAAATGTCAAAAATGTCAAAAATGTCAAAAATGTCAAAAATGTCAAAAATGTCAAAAATGTCAAAAATGCCAAAAATGTCAAAAATGTCAAAAATGTCAAAAATGTCTGAAATGTCAAAAATGTCAAAAATATCAAAATTGTCAAAAATGTCAAAAATGTAAAAAATGTCAAAAATGTCAAAAATGTCAAAAATGTCAAAAATGTCAAAAATGTCAAAAATGTCAAAAATGTCAAGAATGTCAAAAATGTCAAAATGTCTTAAATGTCAAAAATGTCAAAAATGTCAAAATTGTCAAAAAATTCAAAAATGACAACAATGTCAAAAATGTCAAAAATTTCAAAAATGTCAAAAATGTCAAAAATGTCAAAAATGTCAAAAATGTCAAAAATGTCAAAAATGTCAAAAATGTCAAAAATGTCAAAAACGTCAAAAATGTCAAAAATGTCAAAAATGTCCAAAATGTCAAAAATGTCCAAAATGTCAAAAATGTCAAAAATGTCAAAAATGTCAAAAATGTCAAAAATGTCAAAAATGTCAAAAATGTCAAAAATGTCAAAAATGTCAAAAATGTCAAAAATGTCAAAAATGTCAAAATTGTCAAAATTGTCAAAAATGTCAAAAATGACAACAATGTCAAAAATGTCAAAAATTTCAAAAATGTCAAAAATGTCAAAAATGTCAAAAATGTCAAAAATGTCAAAAATGTCAAAAATGTCAAAAATGTCAAAAATGTCAAAAATGTCAAAAATGTCAAAAATGTCAAAAATGTAAAAAATGTAAAAAATGTCAAAAATGTCAAAAATGTCAAAAATGTCAAAAATGTCAAAAATGTCAAAAATGTCAAAAATGTCAAAAATGTCAAAAATGTCAAAAATGTCAAAAATGTCAAAAATGTCAAAAATGTCAAAAATGTCAAAAATGTCAAAAATGTCAAAAATGTCAAAAATGTCAAAAATGTCAAAAATGTCAAAAATGTCAAAAATGTCAAAAATGTCAAAAATGTCAAAAATGTCAAAAATGTCAAAAATGTCAAAAATGTCAAAAATGTCAAAAATGTCAAAAATGTCAAAAATGTCAAAAATGTCAAAAATGTCAAAAATGTCAAAAATGTCAAAAATGTCAAAAATGTCAAAAATGTCAAAAATGCCAAAAATGTCAAAAATGTCTAAAATGTCTAAAATGTCAAAAATGCCAAAAATGTCAAAAATGTAAAAAATGTCAAAATTGTCAAAAATGTCAAAAATGTCAAAAATGTCAAAAATGTCTAAAATGTCTAAAATGTCAAAAATGTCAAAAATGTCAAAAATGTCAAAAATGTCAAAAATGTCAAAAATGTCAAAAATGTCAAAAATGTCTAAAATGTCTAAAATGTCAAAAATGTCAAAAATGTCAAAAATGTCAAAAATGTCAAAAATGTCAAAAATGTCAAAAATGTCAAAAATGTCAAAAATGTCAAAAGTGTCAAAAATTTCCAAAATTTCAAAAAGGTCAAAAATACCAAAAAGGTCAAAAATATCAAAAATGTCAAAAATGTCAAAAATGTCAAAAAGGTCAAGAAGGTCAAAAATATCAAACATGTCAAAAATGTCAAAAATGTCAAAAATGTCAAAAATGTCAAAAATGTCAAAAATGTCAAAAATGTCAAAAATGTCAAAAATGTCAAAAATGTCAAAAATGTCAAAAATGTCAAAAATGTCAAAAATGTCAAAAATGTCAAAAATGTCAAAAATGTCAAAAATGTCAAAAATGTCAAAAATGTCAAAAATGTCAAAAATGTCAAAAATGCCAAAATGTAAAATATGTCAAAAATGTCAAAAATGTCAAAAATGTCAAAAATGAAAAAAATGTCGAAAATATCAACAATGTCAAAAATGTCAAAATTGTCAAAAGTGTCAAAAATGTCAAAAATGTCAAAAATGTCAAAAACAATAAAAATGTCAAAAATATCAAAAATGTCAAAAATGTCAAAAATGTCAAAAATTTCAAAAATGTCAAAAATGTCAAAAACATTAAATAGGTCAAAAATTTCAAAAATGTCTAAAATGTCAATAAGTCAAAAATGTCAAAAATTGCAAAAATGTTGAAATGTCAAAAATGTAAAAAAATTTAAAAGTTTTGAAATGTCAGAAATATAAAATAAGTCAAAAATTTCAAAAATGTCTAAAATGTCGAATAGGTCAAAAATTGCAAAAATGTTGAAATGTCTTAAATGTAAAAAAATTTAAAATGTTGAAATGTCAGAAATATTGAAATGTCAAAAATGTCTTAAATGTCAAAAATTTTCAAAAATTATCAAAAATGTCAAAAATGTCAAAATCGTCAAAAATGTCAAGAATTTCAAAAATGTCAAATAGGTCAAAAATGTCAAAAATTGAAAAAATGTTGAAATGTCAAAAATGTTTAAAATTTCTGAAATTTCAACATTTTCAAAAATGGCAGAAATGTCGAAAATTTCAAAAATGTCAATAAAAGTCCGATTTTTGGGCATATTTTTCCAATACTTACATGTATAGAGCTGATTTTTTTTTGAAAAATTTAATCGTTTCACGAAGAGCCCTCCAAAGATGACCGTGTCCCAAGAATCGGTATTTGACGACGGCATGGCATGGCAGTCCGTCACCATGCGGTTCTCGTTTTTCCTCACCAAACAACACAATTCCCGTGAACAAGTGAAAAACAAAACAATCGCCATGTGCGTGCGTGCACACAGTTTAATTTCCGATTTGAGACGCTCAGTTTTTTATGAGACATTCTTGTGCCGGGTACACATGTGACTCGGGCTGGACCCCAGAGGGCGTGGAGCAGCCCGTCCTCCCGAATCCGAGGAAGGGGTAAATAACCCATTAATTCATTTGTTAACTCCAAACAGTTTTCCGCTTCGCTGGAGTTTACTTCTCATTTTTTACATGTTGGATCTCCTTCAGAGGACCAACCTTTTGACACCAGCTCGAGGCAAGAGGAAAAGTCCAACGAAAACAAACAACTTACCAGAATTTATAGATCTATTAATAGTTTGGATCGGCAGCCGTTCACCAAAACTTGTGGTGGAACTCGAAAGCAGGGGGAAAAACTGTTGGTCCCCGAGAAAAATTACTTGGCTCTGGGCATCATTTTTCTCCCCTAGCGCACGGTCCTATTCTTGTTTTTTTGCGGAGACTCGAACGACGCTTCAAGCATCAGATGGACCAGGATCTGGAAGGCAACGACGACGACGACGTTTGACGTTGCAATGGAATGCCGTCCGGTCATCGATCGTCGTTGTTTTCGATCAACCGAAGGGGCCAATTGTTCGTTGGCAAACACCCGGTTCAACAAAACGGTCGGATTTCATGTAAACATCCAATCGACTGAAGTTTGTAACCACAAATAGAAGCAAATTGCTAATAATTTAGTTTAGAAAACTGACTGGAGCTCGTTTTTTAATAATCAAGAATAAAACTTGGGACAATATTTACAAAACTAACCATTTTGACAAATTTTTCGTTATAGGCAATTTTGCCAGTTTTTCTAATTTTGACAATTTTGATAATTTTGACAATTTTGACAATTTTGACAATTCTGACAATTTTGTCAATTTTGACAATTTTGACAATTTTGACAATTTTGATAGTTTTGACAATTTTGACGTTTTTGGCATTTTAGACATTTTTGACATTTTTGACATTTTTGACAATTTTGACAATTTTGACAATTTTGACAATTTTGACAATTTTGACAATTTTGACGATTTTGACAATTTTGACAATTTTGACAATTTTGATAGTATTGATAATTTTGACAATTTTGACAATTTTGACATTTTAGACATTTTTGACATTTTTGACAATTTTTACAATTTTGACAATTTTGACAAAAGTTGACAATTTTGACAATTTTGACAATTTTGACAATTTTGACAATTTTGACAATTTTGACAATTTTGACAATTTTGACAATTTTGACAATTTCGAAAATTTTGACACTTTTGAGAATAGGTAAAGCTAAATACCCGAGAATCTAGTGTTTATTTTATAAGGCGTTTCCTCATACATAAAAGATTTTTCATGAAAATTCAAGCAAATCGTGTAATTGGCATTGGTTGATGGATAAAAAAAGTCCACCCTCAAAGCACATCGCTGCCAGCATTTTCCAATCACTTTCGCAATGCGGAAATCTTTCGCCACCAGGCATAAACCTCCTGGTCGCGATCAGGTAAAAATGTCTCGGACCGGACCGATAGCGAAAATAGCGACACGATCGACTCGACATTGCTTGATCATTCTTTCATCCCTCGTCGGACATCGCGCGACGCATAAATGGCCTCTCAATTCTGTTGAAGTAGGTAGCAAAAGCAGAAAAAAATGATCAGTCTTGGACATGTGCTGTGTTATTACACATTTTTTAATATTTATGTTTATCTGGTTGGCAGTCCTGAGTCTACGAAAAAAAAACCTCCGGTCGATGGCAACTTCAAGTCACGTTTTGGGAATTACGCTTCATGACCATAATAGGTTACGGTATTGGTACCTACATAGATTTCTTACTCTTGCTTGACTGGTCGAAGATGAATGGGAGAAAGAGATGGACTTTCTCACTGGAATCCCTCTCAAATCGGCCGCCGGTGATCGATCTGGACCAGAAGTTGTTGAAGGTGCGATAAATAACTACCAGCACATGATCCGATCCACCCGCACCTCAAAATGTCCGCCAAAGTGCTCTAGGAGACCGACCTGAAGAAAGAATGATTGGGTGACTGTCATCCAAGAGCCAGGAATGCACTCCCCACTTAACATTCGAAAAGGTAATAAAGACAATTTAAATTTTCCCCGGAACGAAATGCGCCCACTTATGAACAACACACATTAAAACATTGGACATTGGCACTTCGATGCAGCTTCATTTACGACCTGTCGAAGGGGTTTTGTCGAATCGATCTTCGAATTTCTGGGGAAAAGGGCCAAAAAAGTAGCAACAAAAAATCCCAAGCCCTGGGGCGACGAATTCATTGGTTGCGAACTTCTTTTGGGCTCCAGTGAGTGTTTTTTCCCTGTTTTTTTTTCCTGTGTTGGTATCTGGGAAGGGCCTCAAATTGCCGACAATTAGTCGCGATGATTGATGACGCCGTAATTGATACGCTCTTTTTCCGAAAATGACGAACGTCGAACGACGAAACGGAAAAGTGCATGGAGTGTTAATGAGTATGGCCGGGTAATTGAATTAGGAGTATGACTCTCACGCAATCGATTTTAAACGTTCGATTTGATTCGTTTAAATGTAAAACAAACATATTTTGAAAAAAACAAATTTTGAATAATTCATTTGGCTAAATATGATGATTAAAATTAATAACTATATTGGAACATTCAAGTTTTGAAACACTTTATGCAAATCAAATATTTTTCACAATAAAAATAAGAATACCTCTTATAACACCCTATAATTTTGTTTGTTCATTTCAGAGATTAAGAAAACATCTAGAGAGTATTTAAGAAGACGATTTTATAAAAAGAACACTACCATAACCTTTCATAACCATAAAGACAGAAAAAAACCTTTGAAAAAAAAAAAACAAATGATTCAACTTAATCAGGATCCTAAACACCCTTCCCCCACACTCCTTCTAAAAGGGGTCGTCCATACAAAACAAATATTGTTTTCGCGATATTGACGTTATTTTTCGTCGGAATGTGACAAAAATTAGCACTTGGGAGTTTTGAGAAATGGAGAATTGATACCAGGTATTCAATTTTGTGTCAGGTGTCGGCAAAAGGGGTCGTCCATATAAACTTTTTAATGTTTTTACGATATTGACGTTATTTTGCATTGGATTGAGATGAAAATTTACGGACGGACATTTTGAGGAACGGACAATCGATTCCAATTATCAATTTTTTTTTAGAAAGGGTTGGCAAAAGGGGTCGTCCATATCAACTATTCAATGTTTTTGCGATATTGGCGTTATTATTGATTTGATTTTGATGAAAATTTGCACAAGAGTATTTTGAGAAACGATCAATTGATTCCAGGTTTCAAATTCAGAGTCACGGGTCGCCCAAAGGGATCGTCCATATTAACACTGTTTTAGCGATATTAATGCTTAATACATTGGATTAAAACGGAAACTTGGTACGTGGGAGTTTCAAGGCACGAGTAATTGATTTCAGGAGTCGAATTTCAATTCAGAGGTCTGCGAAAGGGGTCGTCCTCATAAACTGTTTAATGTTTTTGCGGTATTGACGTTATTATGCATTGTTTTGAAATGAAAATTTCCACATATAAGTTTTGAGGGACGCTCAATTGTTTCAAGTTTCAAATCTTGAGTCAGGGGTCGACAAAAATTGTCGATCATATTATCTGTTCACTATTTTTGTCATATTGGAGGTTATTCTGCGAATCGAGTGACGTGACTCACAAAATTTCACTTCTTTATCCTGACTCCAGGAAATGTTTCAGAGAAGAAACGTTAATATGAATGAGCTCCAAAAATCGATCACAAGACATTTAGCTGAAACTTCTAGCCTAGAGTGATTTCTGGAGTCAGCACAACAATGTGAAATTTTGCACATCACGTCACGTGACTCTCAGAATAAGCTTCATTGTCTTGATTATACATCGAATTATAGTGAACATTTTAACAGCACATGTAATTGATTTCACGTGTCAAATTTTGACAAGGAATCAGCAAAAGGGGTCGTCTATAATATTTTCGAATTTCTTTTTGCAATAACTACGTTGTTAGGCATCATATTGAGCCAAAATTCAAACACGAGAGTTTTGCAGGACAAGGAATCGATTCCTGATGACAAACTTTCTTTTAGACGTCAGAAAATGGGGTCGACCACATTCACTGTTTAATGTTTTTGGAATAATAGTTTTATTATGCATAAGATCAAGACAATAATTCTTTCACGGGTGTTTTACAAAACGGACAATTGATTTATGAATTCAAATTTTGAATCAGACGACAGAGAAGGGGTCGTTTAAATTACCTTTAAAATATTTTATACATAATTTCGTTGTTATGCATCCGAAAAAGAAAAAAAATCGTACACGTTCTTTTCGACGGTCAATCAATTTCTCATTTTAAATTTCCGTTTGGTAGACAAGCAATTAGGTCGCTTGCAAATTCTGTTTAGTATTTAAAGCAATTTTTTCGTGAAAATGCGTCCCAATTACCAATGAAATACAAAATCATCAGCTTTAAAGTTCAAAACGAAACGAAGTTCGAACGGGATCCGCTAGTATGGTTATAAAACTAAAAACTTGAAATGTTTCTTCAGCTTTAGACGTCATACATTTGTTGCTTTCACCATGTGTTTTTTGTGTACATTTGCTTTTTTGAATTTTTTTTAAAACTTATCGTAGTCATATCAGATGTCTAAAGCTAAACTCATTCCTAAATCTAAAGGATTGCTTTTTTTATTTGCTTTTACAAGGAATTCATGAAAAGATTGCAAAATAACAATTGAGGTTCTATATCACAGTTAAAATATCTTCTTATATATAAAAATGGAGGCATTTTCTTTGTAACACCATCACTTAAGAATGATCGGTCGGAATGAAGTGAAATTTGGTATCCGAGGGTTTTTCGGGCCAGAGATGGTTTGTATAATAGTTTCGAGATTATTACTTTTTATGGAAGGGCGGCTCCTATACAAAATCAACTAGAATCGGGACAAAACTCGAACAACTTGAAGACGATTTTCATGAAAACTGATTAACGAACACGAAGAAGTTAAAGAACTGTAAACATTCTCCACGATTTATTAAGCAACGGGTAAAACGAAGTATATCGGGTCAGCTAGTGAATTAAGAAACTTCAAGTTTATAAATTATATTATGAAATTAAAAATTGAAGTTTAAATTCAAGATTCAATTTAATTTTATTCTGTTTGAAATCTATCATATCACACATTCATATTATAGATGACCGTGAAAAAAATGCAAGTATGTACTGACAAACAGAAATCAAATAGGAACTATTCGTAGAAAGAGTTTAAATTTTAAAAAAGTTACGCGAGATTCTAAGTTCAAGTTAATCACAAGAGATTCCATCTACAATCAACCAAATGAAGAGATTATGTGTTATTACTTTTGTGTTCCCTATGAGATTTCAGAATTAAAAAGGAATAAAAAGTATTAATAAAAGCTGTTTCAATATAAAGGAATTGGTATTTCGCGATAGAAATTTAAATTCCTCCATAGAACTCGAAATCTACATTCCCAATTATAACAACAAGAAACAAAATTCACTTTTTCCGAAGTGTAAAAAATTTGAATACTGATTTTGACTTACTTAGGGGCACTAAATGTAAATGTGATTTTTTTTTATTTCTATCAGCTCTCGGTATAACTTTTGAAAAAACAAGGTAAAATGTTATTGAGAAAAATTGTGCACTTTTTAGCAAAATATCAAAAAGATTTTTAGAAAAAGGTTAAAACTTAATGATTAATTTTCCTGAAGATTGTGAGTAATTTACTGAGACTTCTGGGCGAAAAATTACAGAAGCAAGTTTGTTTCCCCGTATTGTAAAATACGGGAATTTAAAATGAATTAAAACCCAAATCAAGCTTGGATTTTTTTTTTAAATACATAAGTGAAAATGCTTTCGAGCCTTCAGCAAAGTTGTTAAATAGATTCAAATTTTCAGTATCAAATACTTAACTAAACAACCCTTCCTCTTGAGATTTTAGCAATAGTTCTATCAATTCAATTTTTATAAAAAATGTTAGATTTATTTTTGCAAATCGTTGTATCTTCGGAGCAAAATTGTCGAGACGAAATCTCTAGCGTTTTTACCGGAGTGGAAACACTTTGTGGCATTTTTTTTCTAAAGTCTGTATAGTTGAATATATTTATAGGGTAATGAATAGATTCATAATATTTTTGGTGATGTTCATGTAGGTTGAACTAAAACTAAAAGAGATAGACCAAATCTTACAAACAATTTAGGTTTGCGATGCAAAAATCTTCCAAAATCTGTTAGCTCAGGTTTTAATTTTTCCCTTATGATTTATGAATCTAAACCATCCAGTGGACTATAAATTATAAATTACTGGCTGATTTTACCCGGCCTTGCTCGGGTTGACAATACAAAACAAAATGAGTCGTTTGACTCTTAGAAATTTTTAAACCTTTTTTTCATCATTTTAACAAATTTGACCATGTTTTGCCATGTAAGCTAAGTAAGTTTTGTTATGTCTTCCTAAAGTTTTAGTTGGGATTATTAACAAAGTTTATTGTTTTCATATTATTGAATTTCTATTACAGTTATGAGGTATGACATAATTTCCCTAGAAAGCTTATTCATCCTATCACAAAAAATATTTAAAACTAAGGTTGCCAGATTTCCCGGATTTATCCAGACTTGCCCGCATATGTGACACAACATTTGAGGAAAGTTCGGTCCAGATCGGTTGCCCGGATTATGTTGGAAAAGTCCGGATTTTGCTCGGATTTATTTACTTCATTTGTAAAATGTAACGAAAAACCTAAAATTGAAGTTTAATAATTTTTCATTTTTACGTTCAAAAATAAATTTTTAATGGCAAGTTTTATCCAAATAATCATAACTTTTGTTTGGAAGCCTTAAATAAAATTTTAAACCTGCTGATGTGGTTTGATAAAAAAAAAATATTTCAAGTGATTTCATATTGATTTTTTTTTTTATAAATCCGTGGGTTTTACCAAATTTGCCGGGATATTGGGCTGAGCATTTTGAATTCAAATGCCCAATTTTGCAAGATTATTCGATAAAATGGGCCGGATTTGTACGGGCCAGATACGTCCGGAAAAATCTTACAACCTTACTTTATACCCTCCATTTTTGAGGAAGCTTGATTTACCCTTTTTCATCATCAGATGATAATAATGTATTTTTATATTTTCCATGTGTTATCTAGTAAAAATCCAGCATATTAAGCTTGTAAACATATGTGAACGACCTCTTTTGAAGATTATCCCACTTTTCAAGATGGATGATCTTTCCGTAGAATGGTATATGTATGTTTTATTTTGTACTTGGAAATTTCCAAATTGATTTCAGCTAAAACCTTGCTGAAGACTTCCTGGTTGGTAGTATTGAACATATTGGTGAACAATAATAACTTAAAATTTATAAATTGTCCAAAACTAGAAACTTCAGATTTGATTCATAAAAAGTTTCATGCGTTGGATTTGGTTCTAACTTTTTTTTTTAATGCACGTCTTTCAAAATTAAATTCCTACACGGCATTCAAAGCGTTGATATCGCAGCCTTGAACTTACAACTCATAGTTCAATTAATTTTACTTTCACTATGAGGAATTCCAAAAATATTGAAATGATCTGTGAAAATCACTGTGGTAATGTATATAATCCTAACAGGCGAGTAATTTTTTTCATCCTAAAGGAAAGCTAAAATACATTTGTTTTTAATTGGGCTCGCATCACACACTTTAAATTGCATTAAACTCACTTGAAATTCTATCGTTTTTGTAAAGCATTGAATATGTTGACCATTTTTGTCTATAACATGTGTTGAGAGCCAAATTGGTTGATAAATTCAACAAAATCAAAGCAATCGAGAGATTCCCTTCGATTAAACTATGGTATAAACAAAAAAGTTCGTATTGATTTTTGTCATTTTTGTCATTTTGGTCATTTTTGTCATTTTTGTCATTTTTGTCATTTTTGTCATTTTTGTCATTTTTGTCATTTTTGTCATTTTTGTCATTTTTGTCATTTTTGTCATTTTTGTCATTTTTGTCATTTTTGTCATTTTTGTAATTTTTGTCATTTTTGTCATTTTTGTCATTTTTGTCATTTTTGTCATTTTTGACATTTTTGTCATTTTTGTCATTTTTGTCATTTTTGTCATTTTTGTCATTTTTGTCATTTTTGTCATTTTTGTCATTTTTGTCATTTTTGTCATTTTTGTCATTTTTGTCATTTTTGTCATTTTTGTCATTTTTGTCATTTTTGTCATTTTTGTCATTTTTGTCATTTTTGTCATTTTTGTCATTTTTGTCATTTTTGTCATTTTTGTCATTTTTGTCATTTTTGTCATTTTTGTCATTTTTGTCATTTTTGTCATTTTTGTCATTTTTGTCATTTTTGTCATTTTTGTCCTCTTTTGTCATTTTTGTCATTTTTGTCATTTTTGTCATTTTTGTCATTTTTGTCATTTTTGTCATTTTTGTCATTTTTGTCATTTTTGTCATTTTTGTCATTTTTGTCATTTTTTGTCATTTTTGTCATTTTTGTCATTTTTGTCATTTTTGTCATTTTTGTCATTTTTGTCATTTTTGTCATTTTTGTCATTTTTGTCATTTTTGTCATTTTTGTCATTTTTGTCATTTTTGTCATTTTTGTCATTTTTGTCATTTTTGTCATTTTTGTCATTTTTGTCATTTTTGTCATTTTTGTCATTTTTGTCATTTTTGTCATTTTTGTCATTTTTGTCATTTTTGTCATTTTTGTCATTTTTTTCATTTTTGTAACTCTTGTATTTTTTTTAAATTTTTGTAATTTTTGTTTTTTTTTATTTTTGCAATTTTTGTAATTTTTGTAATTTTTGTAATTTTGTAATTTTTGTAACTTTTGTCATTTTTGTTTCTTTTGTAATCTCTCTTTTTTTGTCATTTTCGTGATAATTCTTGTAATTTATGTAATTTTCGTAATTTTTGAAATTTTTAACATTTGTAATTTTTGTTACTTTTGTATTTTTGGTCATTTTTGTCATTTTTGTAATTTTTATAATTTTTATAATTTTTGAATTTTTGAAATTTTTGTGATTTTTGTTAAATTTTGGTCTTTTTTTTGTTATTTTTTAATTTTCGTTGTTTTTGCTTTTTGTTTTTTTTTTGTCATTTAATCATTTTATTTCCGAAATTTGGCGTTGTTGATTTTTGTCAGATCAGGTGTTGTCAGATTTTTTTTTAGTTTTATATTCTTCTTATCAATGCTTATTTGATTGTCAATTTTTTACCAATTATTTTAAATGGATGTTTCACATTATATGAAGTATTTCGTTTTCCCATGAAAATGCACATGTCATTGAACATATACAATGGGATCGTTTCATCCATTTCCGAGATTGGAAGCTGTCATCGCTTCGATCGACGACGCGTCCTCACGTCGTCGCCGGCTTCGTTGCTGGTTTCGGAAGAGAAAAAAGACTATCTCAACTCAACGTTTAACCAAGTAGGCGACGACGGTGGCGACAAAAAATCTAAATTAGCCTGTGCCCACACCATAATTTCTGTTGTTTACATCTCTGGAAACGATCTCTGCATGCCGCCACACTGCACTGCACTGCTATTGCCTTGAACATTCGGAGTTCGGTTGGAGGATGAAGATGACGATCCCCATGAACCGCGAACGCAACGCTCTCTCTGCATTAGCAGGAAGCAGATTTGTTTGGAACTGCCGAAGGCCTCGAGGAACCGAAATTTTCTGTGACACCTCTAGCATATGTTTGTCGTTGCCATGGGAGCAGTGGGTGGCAAATTTGGACTGGCGTGGCGCGGCAACGCAATGTGCCTATGTGGTCGCCCGAGGAAGGCATCAGTGGGCCGGTGAGAGGAAAGGAAATTTTATTTTAAATTATGACACTTTTAGTTTTCAGAGGGAACATTTTTCCAACCCGATCGACAGGTATACGCCGCCGGGAGCAATCGAGCCGAGCCGGGTCCGGCTAAATGTAAACAAAAGGTTTGTTATTTTCTTCGTCCGGAGATTGAAGGTTCTGAGGAGGACCACGGGAAGAGCAGAGGAGTATAAACGGTACAAACAAGTGATGATGATGGTCCACAGAAGCTCTTCCCGAATATGGGGGACGGTCGCCAGGCAATCGTCGTCGACGTCGTTGTCGACGGTTTTCCTTAATTTTTTCTCTCCATTGCTTCAATTTGGCCTGTGTTCGTCATCGGTTTTTGGGGTTTCGGGGGACATTAGCGTGAGCTTCTGGGGCACGTGCTGTGAATCGGGACGGCCAAAAAGACTGGGTCGAAGCTGTGAGGAGCGCGGCCAAATGCATTCATAACCGGAGCGTTGAGATTTGTATATTTGTCTTGTCATGGCGTGATATAAAATATAAATTTGAAACTATTACCAACCGATGTGTGATGGGTGTTTTTGCTTTTCCTGTCGAGCACCGGTTTCTCCTCCGTCCGCGCACTGGAATTTTGTGACGGGATGTTTTGTGGGTTTTCACATTCCGAGAAAATTGGGAAATGGTTTGTCATTCGAAATGGTTATGACCAAGTTTTATTGCTTTTTTAAACATTCTATTGCTGCGTCATAACAAGTCTTCCACATATTAAATCTCTTGACTGACTTTCGATTAGAGAAAATTTTATAGAACAAAATAAAATAGAAATGTGAAAATATTTGATTTTATAAGGTAAAAATTTTACTTAATTCAGTATCAAAGCGATGCTCGTTTTATGCTGAGATATTTCCTCAAAAAGAGGAAGAAAAAATGACACAATGCTGCGTTGAAGGATCGATTTTTTTTACTGCAGAACAATCACTGTTGCGCTGGCATCAATCGGCACCAGATATAAATTCAATAGTCTTCAAAAACTCGCATTCCAATCTTATCATAATGATTCTTTCTCCTTTCACTCAAACTGCAACTTAGCGCGAGTTTATAAGAATCAGGTGAAAACTCAGCGAACGTTCGGTCGGATCAATGCAAATTCAAAAATGATCCCGATCGGCAGACGACATTGGCCAGAAAAAGAACTTATGAAAATGCAGAGAAACATATGGAAAATTTAAAAAACATCCCATTTTTGAAATACAAACGCTCGTTTTAGAATTTTGAAAAAAATATGAGAGTGTTCTGTAGAGTGTTTTGAATATATATGTATGATGCTCACCCAGCTACTCTTATTATAATTGTATGTTTTATTTGGAAAATAGCATTTCTTCAAATGCTTTTAAACAGTATCTATTCAATTTCTGTGTATGTATTCCTTAGTTAGGTCCAAGAAGTTTTAAAAATGAAAATTTTAATTTTTTTGTTTACAATTGTATTTGTTATGACGCTTTTTAAATTTTTTTTGCTGATATTCTGCTCCATATGCTATCAAAAACTGTCGCCAAGTTAGAATCTTGAGAGATTTTTAAATGAAATTTGGCTGATTTTTCGTAAAATTGTTAGATAGAAACAATATACCTACGACCAATTACTTTTTTTTTGGCAATTATGTAAAAATTGTTATTTTTGGACTTTTAAACCAGGTCGATAACTTTCAAACCATACACATGTTAGCTTTACATTGCAAAAACTACCATGAAGATTCTTCACACAAAGCTTAGGGTAAAACAGATTCCACTCAATTCAGGCATGGTTCGATTTTGGCACGGTTCCACATTTTTCAAAATCGCCAAATATTTTCCACCTTAACAAAATCATTCAAATTTTTCCAAACATTCTTAATATGTTCTAACGTTCTTGCATGTTGATAAAATAAAACAATAAAGACATTGTCCAAAATGACAATTTGTTTTAATTAAAAAAAAACAACTTACAAAAGAATATAAATGACAAAAAAAAACACAGGATGACAATAAATTTCCCGTACATTTGGAAAAACTCACACAAATGAAATATCTAATGATATGGTACAATTGGAAGGTCTGTGAACTTTGAACTCGATTTTCTCGAAATCAAGTTTATGGCATTCAGTTCAGTCTGGTCGAATCCCGACCATAAAAGAATAGCTCAAAATACCTTCCTTAAACCTCCATACAATTTTTCAGAAAGTGGATCATTTATTTGTCGATGCTCGTTACTAAAACTTTAAACAGGGCTTTGTTTACCAACGCCTAAATATTTTGACATTTGAGCCACTTCGTTAGAACCAATTGCTTAAGGAGAGTCAGCAGAAGAAAAAATTCCAATAAATTTTCTTAAGTAGCTTAGCTTAGCTTGTAGCTTAGCTTGTTTGACTACTCATATCCACCTTTAATCATTGAACTCGAAATGCTTAATTTACAGGTTTTTGTTTTTAAATCGTTTTAGAGGAATGAAGTATTTTTTACATTTGATTTCAAACTATACATTTCGAATTTCATGATCGCTGGCGTGGCTAAGCAGAACAAGTTCCACGTCGCCAATGGTTGCTACTCCGCGATTAACCGAGGCTATCAATTTTGCACAAAGTCCAAAAGAATGGTGCTTGGGATTAGCAGCCATTCTCATTGTACAAAACTGATGCTCTCCCTTTTTTATATGATTTATCTGATTAATAACGGCGCCGGCCACGTCCTAGTAGTCAATGGGGAAAAGGGAAGGATTGTTAGTTAGATACTCTTTAAGTTCAACTAGCAACCTCTCACTCCTGCATACTCCAAAAACATTTTTTTTTAAATAGTCAGAACCAGAGATAAGCTAGTATCATCAACTATGGAAACCGTCTGTACGTCTGCGAATCCATATTCAAGTATCCAAGGAAGGAGTTGTATTAGTTAGTGAAAGGTAAAGATCAGGATCCATTTTGGCAAATGGTGCGATCATGATTTTCCTACACCTCCTATGCTCCTAGACATTTCCTAAGGAAACTCCTATTTCTATGAGGCATTTGATAAACGTCCAACAAAATGGATCGAATAAAATATTGAAGGCAAATCCATACCATCCAAATTTCTTCTTTGATAAACTAGCTCTTTTCCCCAAACGTTATCCCTGTTGAAGCAAAGAGATTTCAAAAAGGCCTTACTGTTTAAAGACGGAAAGCAACATAAAATGAAAATGAATTTACTTTAATATTTAGACACAAATTTTTGTAAATTGTTTTTGAAAACTCTTTGATTCTTTGCTCTCCTTTGCCTCACATTTTAGAAGTCTTGAGACCTTTGATGCTCAAAGAGTACAAATCAATGTTTTAAATAATCAAAACTTTTAAGTATATTTTCGCACATAAAGCAGGTTACGCAAATTAAAACATAACCCACTGAACGGATTAAAACGGGTAAAACAAACATTCTACACAAATAAGCCGCGTGGGAGTCGGACACTCAAACACGTCCTTGCTCGACAAGTGCCGAGCGAACCCGAACTCCTTAATTTTTTTAAATAACTGCAATTATGAAAATAAAACTCAAAATATTAAAATAAAATAGAGAACATTAAGATTGTTAACAAAGGATATTTCCAGATGCGTAAATGAAATGCCGCAAACACACATCGAGCTGGTTCGCCGTCTTTCAACAAAAAACTCTTATGAAACCTATTATATTCAGGTGTTTGTATCATTTTCCCTGCACACAAAGTGTACAGTTAAAGTAAATGAAAAGAGAGAGTGAAATTGAAAAATGTCATCATTGGTATAAAATTCCTGAGAAAAAAGAAAAAAAAATCCATCATGGAATATCCTCACCGGGTTTTTCCGTATTCGTCAGAGATTCGGCCTTTTCTCCACCCAGCGGCGCATGCAAAAAGTTCCTCCTGATCTAGGTGCGAGGCGCGAGGTATACTTCTGCCACAATCACATACATCACTTCAACAAAACATGAAAAATCCCCGATCAACCAAACTAAATTATAATTTTTCTAGGAAACACATTACGACAGGACCAAAAACGAGACCGACAGAAAACGCGACCGTTCTCGAGCACGGCTTGCTGCGACTCCTCCAATAAATTTTCTTAATTTGTCTAAATAAAGCTAAAAAAAGTCATGAATAGTTACTGAAAATTGTCAAGAATTGGCAAAAGATGACACTGATGACAATATCAATAGGCGATAGAATCGAAAAGTTATTCTCTCTCTCCTTAACCCGTAAGATCTGTCAAAAGTTGGGTGAAATTTTAGCTGCATCCCACTTCCACTAATGGAAAACCATCACCCAAATTCGGCAGTGCTTCCATCGCCTATGGTATATTTTTAGTATTTCCCCTCCATGAAAATAAATGAAACCTCATTGCTGCCTTGGGTAGTTGTCTGAAAGAAAATAATAGCAAAATGTACAATGAGTAGCTGTCGATTCTTTATTTTGGTGTTGTGTTGTCATCATATTTGAACGTGTTCAAAGTCATCAAAGTCCGCTCGGGAGTAGTAACACAAAATGTTCGGGCGTTTTGCCAAAATCGATAAGGGGCCTGAGGGTATCTGAAATATTACAGTTCGCACAAAACAAGTACAAAAACGGCAAATTTCTATAAGGAGTGTTCAGGAAAACACATATTTGTTTTGTAAGGTAAATGATACGTTTTTGGAAAAAATATAGTGCACATTTCAACAGATGTATAAGAATTCAGAGCCTTTTGCTTTGTCTCTAGAGCGTGCGTGTGTTTTTTTTTTCAGATAGATTTTGAAAAATGTTGCAATACTTTTATAGGGACCATAAGGTTTAAACCACATTTTAGACTCATGATTAGACCCCAAATCGAACAAAACTGATGAGAGATTTGTCATTTAACACAAGTGACCCAGAAATAATGTTTTACTTATTTTTCCCATAAATCTTGTCATTTATTGTGACCAATGTGAAAAATGCAGAGTTCTTTAAGCCATAAATGCTATTTTTTATACTATTTTCTGTACTTTTTATTGAGCTCATGCATCGTAGGTCATCGAGAACATTCTATACTTTAGAAACTGATTAAAAATTGCATACTTTTTGAATACATCCGGGCTTGTCCATGAATATGGACTGATCCTGGACTGATGTTGGAGCATCTCTTAAAACCCCCTTTTAAAACCTTAGAAAACTTTTGGAATTCTAGATAACTGCTTTGTTCGGGCTTGGCCGATGGGGGGTTCGGATTTCGAGGTATTTCTTCCCGTCTCCGGACGACGGTATCTACCAGCAGCAGAAATTCTACGTAAGTCGCCTTCACTTCGCACTAACAGCTGATCTCCCGTTCGGTAGGGAAATTTTGTTTTTGCGCTATCGGGTCTGTTTGCGATTTAGCACCACACAGTACTCGCGATTGATTCCATTTGCCACTGATTACTATTTTGACTTTCGGTAGTCGCTTGATTGGACTTTACCTTAGTTTATTGGAAAATAACTAAAACCCGTGCGATTCGTTTAACTCTAGATTCTTTTCTAATTATTAAAAATGGCTTACATACTATTGTGTGAGACTCTCTCGGCGAAAGTTCTTATGTTGCGAGAGAGTACAAATTATTGCTAGGGTACGTGTACAGAAAGTGGTGTTTACGAGCAAATGGATTAAAGCAGGGGTGAGCAACCTTTTGAACCAACGGGCCACTTTAAATTTGAAATGTCGGCGGCGGGTCGCACTTGAAATAAGTTTTTTTATAATTAGGAGAGCTTCACGTCATTTTTTATAACTACAAATTTTAACTACTTTTTAAATACCCGAAATTGAAAAGGTACATCAAAAGTAATCCTTGTCATTTTTTAATTCTATCAATTTTTTAAGTAATTGAACTTCTTGGCAAACATTCGTTCTTACAACTGTCTTGTTAAATCCGATGGTACTTTTCATCATCACCTTCATTAAAAAATCTTCTGAAGCTTACCACAATGATAAATAAGAATGTGAAAAACTTATATTTTAATAAATCACCGTCTTCTTAGCATTGAACGTTGAATCGTTAATTGACTTTTTGTGATTTTTTCCCCAATAAAAACTTGTCCTCTAAGCCTAGATTTTTTATCCTATAAACGAGAAAAACCCCGTTTTTTTTAAATTGAAGTATTGGACCATTGCATTGCATTGAGATGATGAGCAAGGTTGTCGAAATTACAGAAAAATGTTCCATTTCATATATTATTAAACAACTATCTTAAAAATTGAATCCTTGATTCTAGAATTTTTTTTTTTAAATTTTCATAATTTTTAATCTTATGGAGATATCATAAGGATAGGATTTTAAAGCTATACTATGATTTTGGCAATGTGGAATGCGAATTATAAGTGAATAACTTGTTATAAATGTTTGTTATGAATTTTCTATCAAAATTTCTGAAAAAAAGCATCACAGAAAATCGCCAAAGAATCACCGAATTTCAGCAGTCTATTGTTTTCATAAAGAACTTTTTTGTCGGCAACTTTGAGTTTTTTACCAACATGAATCAGCTGATGTTGGTAAAAAAAATTAAAATCGATCACCCAGACTTTTTTATAAAACTTTCGTAATTTTCGTCAATATTCAGAAATAAAAAAATATTTCACAAGGTTAAATTTTTTGTCAGTATTTCAATGCTTACAGAACAATCTTTTTTGCCGAATTGGATAGAATAACTTTAAAATAAATATCTGCTGAGGGTTTTACTCCATTTCGCCGAAAACGTTTGCCCAGAATTAAAAATCTCCAGAATTTCAGAAAACCACTTTTCCAGAATTTTTTTTTCCTCAGAATGAACCATTTCTCAGAAATTTTTTAACCAGGATGAATGATTTCCCAGAAAATTTTTCACCCGCAAAGAAGCCCGAAATTAAATGTATTATTCCAAACTAGAATTATTATTATAAGGTCTGCGTTTACTTCGGAAATCCGGACTACCGACTTCAGAAAGACTTCTGACAAAGAAAAGTGAAGTACATACTAGATAGTCGGAAGTTTGTGTTCTATTGTCAGTTTACCAGCGACGTTCTTTAAAGTTTATTAAAATTCATAATATGGTTTTCAAGTTCGAACGCGCAGCGTAAGAAGTCGGCTACTGAAATGATTTTTGAAAGGCACACTAGTAAGCATAAAATCAAAGTACCCAAATCTTTGCAGAATACAATAGTGGGTCAAAAATAAGATAAGTTGGAAATTTTCAAAAAATTGTAAAACAAAATTAAATTAATAAACTAGAGAGGAAAACAAAACTACACGAAAAAATAGGTTTTGAGGCATTCTAGAAAATGTTCTATTCTGGGGAAAAAAATTTGGTAAATTATGCATTCTGGGGAAAAAAATCAGGGAAATGGTTCATTCTGGATAAATGATGTCGGGTTTTTGCGATACAATCCTGCTGAGCGAATCTTTTATCATATAACTCTATTTTTGCTTGAAACGAAAATAATGCCTTTACTAACGGACTCGAAATTCCTTTGATCATGAGTAGCATCCGATTTTTGGCTGCTCTTCTGACTCACAATCATGGATTTGGTTATTCAAAGTGGTAGGAGTCATTTGGATAAATGTATCTTGAATAAAAAGAAAACTACAATATTACGATATGCCAATAAACAATAATGCATTTATGCCTTGAACGGAACATAATAAATGCTTAGAATGCCTGAAAAATGTTATCAATCTGAATGATTGTGATGCAAATGCAGATAAGGGCATATTTGATCAAGTCATATAAATTTTCTTAAGAATTCATTGTAGAAAAAAATTAAGTTAAATTTGAAAAAAGCTTCGCGGGCCGCACAAAAGGGCCTCGCGGGCCACATGCGGCCCGCGGGCCACCGTTTGCTCATCCCTGGATTAAAGTGTCAAGTGAACATAAAACAAGACACATATTACAAACACAAACTTAGATCCTATTTCCTGACCGGTACAGTACCGATCATTCCGGCCACCTTGAAACTGCTGTTTCAACATATTTTGGACCAATTGATTGCGGCCTCCATAGTCGGTTAGACCATGCGACACTGTTGGACCAGGCGACGCGTTTGGACCATAACACGGATGGCTCGTCGCACAGCGAGGAATCTGCTGGGGTACTGGTACAGAATCTGTGAATGCAAAAGAGACCCGGTAGACTGAACGGCGTGGGATAAGGTTATAGAAACGCTAATCACTTGTTAGCGCCCCATTAGCGCGTTGAGCATCGTTCGGCGTGCTCTGCCGATCTTAGACGATTCTGCCCAGGATAAATGCCTTGATAAATGGTGACGAATACTCGGAAGATGTAGGACTATGGTGAGATAGGATCTGCAATCAACAAAGAACCGGTAGATCGAACAAGAAAATGTGACAACTTGGAACCCACATATTAGCGCTCGAAATGCGCAGTGAGTCACATACGGTGTGTTCTGCTGGTCTTTGTAGAAGAATCTCGATGATGGCGAGGTACAAAAGGACGTCTAAGGAACTGTAAGCAACAAAGACCCGGTAGATCTAACGGTTGGAGTTAAGTTATGTTTACGAGTTTTGATCACCGCCAGTTGTTGTTATCTTTTTAAGTTGATATTTTTCGGTGATTGTTGAGCCAAATAATAACAATTTCTTTACGTTTCGGCCTACTGGACAATTTCAGCCATCTTCAGAAAAACTGTATTCAGGTAAAAAATATACAAAATTTTAAATTAACACACTTAATTTTCACAATTTGTCTTAAAATTACTTCACTTTTCTGCACTTACAAATTGTATCGCCGCGTGCTTCCGTTACGGCTGTCTGATTTAATTTGAATCCAAAACTTTAACCGCTTCTAACAGCTGGCGTCCAGCATTCTCGGCGTCGGTGTCGGCGTCGTCGTGATGTCAGCTGGAATCCTCGTGTTTGAGGTCGTCGTGTTTGTTAAGTTTAAGTTAAGTTAAGTTATAGGAACGCGAATCACCTTCTAGCGCTCTATAAGCGCGTTGAGCACGTTCGGCGTGCTCTACCGGTCTTTGCAGCTTGAACTGCTCGTCTGTGGTTATCGTGTAGACGTCTTGGCTGTTGGTGATACGAAAGATGGCAATCCGGTTCACCGCTCTGACAACCATCTCGTATGGCTGACTCTAGTTCAGAAACCGGAACGACTCCATCTCGACCTGGATGAAGTCTTGTATTGAGACCTAGAGGCCGCAAGGTGGCGGAACTGAGCCAGTTTTCCATCGACAACGATTGCCACGTAGGGTTGTAGCAGCACTGAGCAGTACTGAGGCTCAACGGGTGTCCGTCTGTACCAATCTGGCTATCAGTTACACATTTAGCAGCAAAAGTTCTCCAACGATGCGGCGGCGGCCTTGACCGATGGGGTATCTGGAACGATTCCATTGGCAGCACAGGTGCTTATAACTTCAAACAGGTAACAGAGGGCTGCTTGGACAGATTGACAGCGTAGTCGGAGGATCCACAGACAACGTCTTCTCCTTCATCGATGACCTTGGCGGCGCTTAGAGGGGTATTGGACAGCAGGCTGTGTTGAGCGACGGGACCGACGAGCAGCGTATCGTTGAGCGCGTACCCTGAATTGGGCTGATAGGATGCGTTGAATACCACGCGTTCGTTGGTGGTTTTGCTGGCTTCCTTGAGCACCGGGTGATGTGCCAGATAGCAGTGCACCTATCCAGGCTTGTCTATAGATCCCATAAAGAATTCAATATTAGTAAAAACAAATTTGGCCGGGATGCCCAGATATTGTAAACTTCCAAAATTTACCCGGGATTATTATAAACTTAAATTTCTCTTTGAAGAATTTTACTATCTTACACAAAATCGATCTTCATCTAATTCAATTTCAAATAATCAATTTCAAATTCTTTAGTGATAAATGCCCTAGAAACGACAAGTCATCTGATATCATTTCAGTTATTGGTGACATTTTGAAAATCAGAGAGGCCACTACTTGAAAAAGACTTTGTAGAACATCATCTGGTAATAATCGGGTAGGAAATAATCGACAAAAAACCAACTCGGGTATTAAAATAGAAGAAATATAAGGAAAATGAAATACTCGCTTTTGGTTTTTTTATTCAAAACTCAATAGAATATTCCTTTGGCCGAATAGTTGAATTGAAAACGTCAATATTCAGCATTCGGTCAACGGCCAACTATTCGGTACATCTCTAATTTTGAGCATTTTTTTACACGAGTTTTCACATTTCATCACTCCAACAATGTCGTCGTCTTCCGTGTCGTTTTAGTATGATAGAGGATACCTAGCAATTCAAACAATAACAATAAAAAAGACAATCTCCGTTCAAGTTCGTCGGGCTCGTTCCGAAAGGTTCATCTCCCGGTTCCCTAAGGTTTTCCTCCTGATCGATCCCTCCAGTCACCCACCCATCCAATTCCACATTTGGAAGGGTGGAGCTGGAAGCAGAAATCGTGACTTTCAATCACGAATCGATACTTACTTCGCGGCTAACCGTGTACGAGAAGCTCCCGCGAGAAGCAATCCGAGGAAGAACCCACATTCGGATGCCTTATCATTATTATTGGCTGCCATGCCATGGAAGGAACGAAACTCTGCTGCTGCTAGTTTTTCATTTGAGCCTTGGCCACCACGGTTCGGATCCAAGGAGACCCCTTGCTCTGGGTATGTAATCGTCGCCAACCTGCTGCTGAGATGATGCTCGGCTGTCGATCGATTCCGCGGGATTGTCGATTGATTGTGGAGGGCGGAGAAGTGGAAGCTGATTCGAACAGGAGGAGTTTCCAAGCGAGAGGGTGGAATATCAACCTGCCTGCGTTGGACTCCCAGGAATTTCGACCCAACAACACTATACGATCCAGAAAACGAAGGGGTCCCACCTTCTCCTCGAATCTCTGTTTGATAGCCTCGAAGAGACCAAGAAGGAGTTCAGAAACGAGGGCGTGTGTGCGCACCTTTGTCTGTGTGTCTTACCGCAGAACTTCATGAAAACTTCCCGGTGCCATCGATGATTGGGGAAGCAACGACTATAATAATAAGAAGGTTGCGTTCGGTGTCCACGATCCACGCTGCCTGTGCCCTTCGTTTTCGTCTTTCGTTGGTTCTTCTTCTTGTTGAGGGTGTCAGCGCACTACCGAACCGGGAGGAAGATTAATAAACTTATCCCATACGCGCGTTCCAATCCGATTCGATCCGTTCCGCGATCGAGGGGTCTCTCGAGAACCGGATTGACAGGTAATGTTGTGGCCCCCAGAGTCATTCGGGGACATTGGCCACAAGATTAAGAGTGTGTGTTTGTGTGTGTGTGGGAGACGAGGGAAAAATTTTGATTGGGAGGCAAGAGAGGGTGTACCTATTCACTGGATAATGAAGTTGATGATAGGCCAAGAGCGTACCGTGTAAGTTTAAAATTTAATTTGTTTCTATGCAGCTGGATCGACATTGCATTTTTATTTTTGATAAAGTGGAAGATGTCGTTATTTTAAGTTATGGATATTATTCATTTTGAACTTTAAACTCGGAAATTGTTTAACCAAATAGAGAATTACAAATAATCTAAATTGACAGTGTACTTCTCAGTTTTTTTTTGTAAATCTTTATTTGAAACGGCTCATACCTTCAGGTTTTAAGGAGCCAAACTCCTTTTTTTGTTTTTACAATTGTTTGCTTATCTTAACACTTTTTGTTTAAAGAAAAAGAAGATAGAAAGGGAAATATGAAAATAAGAAGAATTATAGACGGAGATCGATAGCTTTTAGAAAAAGGTAAATTTCGAACATGTAGTCCAAGTCTAGCACAGCTAGCACGTCTCTCACTGGAACGTTAGGTGGTTTTCCTCGGGCCCGAAGGGAGTCTAATAAATTCGTTCTGGCGACAAGATGGGCCTCACACGACCAGACAATATGCTCGATGTCATGGTAACCTTGGCCGCAACTACACAAATTGCTGCCAGCAATGTCAAAACGATAGAGTACCGCGTCTAAGGAATAATGATTGGACATGAGACGGGAAAATACACGAATAAAATCCCGACTCAGATCCAATCTATTAAACCAGGGTTTGAGGCTTACCTTTGGGATAATCGAGTGGAGCCATCGACCCAACTCATCCTCGTCCCATTTGCGCTGCCAGTTGACAAGAGAGTTCCTTCGTACTAAGAAGTAAAATTCGTTGAAGACGATTTCACGGTGATATGTGTCGCCTTCCATCGCCCCCACCTTTGCCAGAGAGTCCGCCCTCTCATTACCCATTATCAAGCAATGTGAGGGGACCCAAACGAAGGTGATGGCAAAGCAACGTCTTGATAAAGCACTCAGAGTCTCCCGTATCTTCCCGAGGAAATACGGTGAGTACTTTCCTGGTCTTATTGAACGGATTGCTTCAACAGAACTGAGGCTGTCCGTTATAATATAGTAGTGTCCTACTGGCCTTGAAACAACGCTGTCCAACGCCCAGTAAATGGCTCCTAATTCTGCGATGTATACCGAGCATGGTGGATGGAGGTGATATGAGGCAGTAACTATTTCGTTAAAAACTCCAAATCCCGTTGATTCCTCTATAAGCGACCCATCTGTAAAGTACATTTTGTCAGCATCGACGTGTCTATATTTAGCATCGAAAATTCTTGGAATCAGAAGTGGACGATGCGAATCAGGGATTCCACGAATTTCTTGCTGCATAGACAAATCAAACTGGACAGAAGAGTTGTCGTAGTCTGGGATGTAAACACGAGTTGGAGAATATGAAGAAGGATTAACCTGCATGGACATGAAGACATGGTATATAGACATAAATCTGGTTTGAAGATTTTGCTCAAGAAGCCTTTCAAAATTTGCGGTCACCAATGGGTTCATGACCTCACACCTGATGAGGAACCGGAGTGATAATAAATTGAATCGATCTTTTAGTGGGAGTATGCCTGCCAAAACTTCAAGACTCATATTATGCGTTGAGGGCATACAGCCCAAAGCGATGCGGAGACAACGATATTGGATACGCTCGAGTTTGATGAGATGAGTTTTAGCAGCTGACTGGAAACAGAAACTACCATATTCCATAACTGAGAGAATTGTTGTTCGATACAATTTTAAAAGATCTTCTGGGTGGGCTCCCCACCAAGTGCCAGTGATTGATCGGAGAAAATTGATTCTTTGTTGGCATTTTCCTTTCAGATACTCAATGTGGGCTCTCCAGGTACACTTGGAATCAAACCAAACCCCAAGATACTTAAAACACCTCGATTGAGTGATCGTTCTGCCTAGGAGATGAAGCTTAGGTTGAGCAGGTCTACGCTTCTTAGAGAAAACAACCATCTCCGTTTTCTGTGGAGAAAACTCAATCGCAAGCCCCAAAGCCCAGGTTGATAATCTGTCTAAAGTATCTTGTAAAGGTCTGTGCAGATGAGACTCAGTAGATCCTGTGACAGACACTACGCCGTCATCTGCAAGTTGTCTTAGTGTGCAACCTTCGGAGAGACAACTGTCGATGTCACTTACGTAAAAGTTGTACAAAAGTGGACTCAAACATGAACCTTGCGGGAGGCCCATGTAAGAGGTCCTTCTAATTGAAATATCTCCGTGAGCAAAGTTCAGATGTTTCTCACAAAGCAAGCTGTATAAGATGTTGTTCAATAAGGGAGGCAGACCCCGGGAGTGCAATTTGTCTGACAAAACCTCTATTGAGACTGCATCAAAAGCTCCCTTTATGTCTAGAAACACTGAAGCCATTTGCTCACGTTTTGCGTACGCCATTTGTATCTCCGAAGACAGTAAAGCAAGACAATCGTTTGTCCCTTTGCCCCTTCGAAACCCAAATTGAGTATCTGAAAGGAGACCATTTGTTTCCACCCATTTATCCAATCGGAACAAAATCATTTTCTCCATCAATTTCCGAATGCAAGACAACATCGCTATTGGACGGTACGAATTAAAATCGGAAGCTGGTTTCCCAGGCTTCTGGATGGCAATAACTCTCACTTGTCTCCAATCTTCGGGAACAATGTTATGCTCCAAGAATTGATTGAATAAATTTAACAAGCGAAATTTGGCGGCATCCGGAAGGTTTTTCAACAAGTTAAATTTGATTTTATCAACTCCCGGAGCTGAATTGTTACAAGAGAGGAGAGCAAGTGAGAATTCCATCATTGAAAAGCTGGAATCCAGATCGCATCTGTTCGGAGACACACTTCGGATGATTTTTTGCACAGGTGTGGAATCTGGACAGATTTTCCGTGCGAAATTGAAAATCCATTTATGCGAATGTTCTTCACTTTCGTTCGTGTGAGAACGATAACGCATGCTGCGTGCCACATTCCACAAAGTACTTAAGGATGTTTCCCGCGACAAACCTCCCACAAAATTACGCCAATGCGCACGTTTTTTCCCCTTGATCAAATTTTTAAATTGCTGCTCAAGAGAAAAATACGCGTTGAAGTTATCCAGGGTTCCGTGTTTCCGAAAAACTTTAAAAGCGTTCGATTTGTCCACGTAAAGTTTAGTACACTGACTGTCCCACCATGGATTGGGTGGCCTTCGGCGAACAGATGGATCTGGGATGGGTTTCGTTTGAGATTTAACTGCACTATCATGGATCAAGCAAGCAAGGAAGGTATATTCCTCCTGTTAAATTGAAACTATCGCAAATGTCATAGATAAAAGTAGAACGACTATCGTCAGTTTGCTCCCCCCAGACAGTCCCATGTGAATTAAAGTCACCCAGGATCAACCTTGGTTCAGGTAGCACTGAGCACAGGTCCTCTAGGTGGCTTTGGTTAACTGCAACTCTCTGAGGCCAGTACAAACTGACAACACATAAGTCCTTACCCCTTATAGTTGTATGACAAGCAACAGCTTCAATTCCTCCTGACAAAGGGAGGTGGATTCTATAGAAAGAGTGGCGCTTATTGATCCCTAAAAGCACCCCTCCATAAGAATCATTGCGATCCAAACGGATGATGTTAAAATCGTGGAATGAGATGTTTGATTGAGAAGAAAGCCATGTTTCAGAAAGGGCAAAAATATCGCAACAAGTTTCATGAAGAAGAAATTTGAACGGATCCAGTTTAGGGATTAGGCTACGACAATTCCACTGTAACACAGTGATATCTCCGACCTCTCGGCTTAAATTAGCCATCGAGAGAGATAAACACTGAAAGAAGGGGCCAAGTTTGCATCAATTGCTTCAAAAATGTCTTTACTACAGGAAGCATAGAGGTAACAATACTCCTGATCGATTCCGAGACGTTGAAAAACGTAAAGACCCCATTTAAAATGTCAGACAATTTAAAAATTCCAGATTGTGAAGTTGATTCAGGCGAAATTACGGGAATGGAAGACTTAGCAGTTTCCGCAATGTCTGGTGTATTCTGAGTTGTCATATTCATACGGAATCCAGGAGGGACTTGTTTTTCTTTCGGTTTTTGCTTAATACCAATGGAGGGACTAAATGTTGGGATTTTTGCTGGAATTTTGGGGGTCTTCGGTGCTGGTTTTGAGCGTTTTCGCGAGTTGGCTACAAAGATGACCGGGTGTTCTTCGTCGGTAGAATCTGATTCTACATTGTCTACAACTGACAGCGCAGTAAAAACGTTACTTGAATAAGGTTGGATCGGAGGCGCCGCGCTCTTCAAAATGGCGGCATAAGACCGTTTTGAACGTTCCTTCAAAGAGCGCTTTTGACTATCCCAGCGACTCTTATATGCCTCGCACGAAGAGATTTCATGGGGTGAGCCCCCGCAATAGACACATTTCTGCTCTATTGCTGAGCACGCTCCAGCCCCATGATTCTCCCCGCATTTGGGGCACCGTGGCTTGTTACAGCAGTGCGACGCAGTGTGCCCCAACTTATTGCAATTTTTGCAATCCATTGGGCGAGGAACAAAGAGTCGCACAGGTAGCCTCAATATTCCGTCAATCAAGACGTAATGAGGGAGGGCGGTACCCGCAAAGGTCACACGAAATGAGCTTGAAGGTGAGTACCCTTTGACTCCATTTACGACGGTGGCAGTTCTGAGTTGGTGGCAATCCAAGATTTCGATCGAAGCCGAATCGAGGCTCTTAAACTTACCAACGCCGTTGGATTTCACGTAATCTGCCTTCAAACTCAATTCTGTAATCACGCCCTCGATCTCTACGTCTCGAGACGGAATGTACACGTGGTACTCTAAGTTTATAAAATTGCTGACAGCAATTTCATTTGCGGCTTTCCGGTTGGCCACTTCAACTCGCAATTTGTTTGGACGAACCTTTTTAATGCAGGTTACGGAGGACCACCTTGCCAGATCTCTTGTGATCTGAACCACATTCAACTGTTTTCCATTCTTTTTGGGCCGGATGAAAACCACCCAAGGACCAGTGAAAGTTGGGCTCTCTGTGTAGACTCGGAGTCGGGATGCTTTACTTTCAACTGAGGATGACTCAGAATTATCATCCATTGGAGAATGAAAAACATTAGAAGGACCCGCAACAACCGAATCCTCTAAATGCTCCTCATCCTCATAGATGCTATCTTCATCATCCTCAGTTGAGGGGATTAGCCCCCCGCCTTCGCTCATATTTCTTCACACGAACACGAATGTCCGATGTTAAAAATATGAACGAAGCAAACAATGATCAAAATATAGGGAAAAAGATAGTTAAAAGAAAAAGTGAAAAAGAATGAAAAAGAACTTACAATTTTTTCAAGCACTTCTTAATGAGCTATTTTTCTTGAGTGTATTTCTTTGGTACACAACCACGTGTTCTCCGTTGATCGCAGCTGGCCCTGGCGATGACGACGGCGATGATTTTTCCTCGGTTGTTTGATGATGGCTTGATTCACCGGGAGAGAATGACCAATCGATTCAGAGTTGTGCAATGTCTCCGGTTATCCGGTCACGGCCATTAATACCGGATCTATCGGACAACCACCCAAACAGTAATCAAACCCGGAATAATTGGGAGGAAACAATTTGCACTCCTCTGCTGATGGTCCTGGTGCTGATGGTGACGACAAGGCAGCCTGATGTTCCAGCCAGATGTGGGGATTGCGCACCAGCGCTGCCGGGGGAAACACAGCTTGTCACTTCTGTTGCTGAATTGATTCGGCAATTGACGACCGAATGATGCAGGATCACTGATAGTGGAAACTTCCAATTTTAACTGCACTTTTGCGTGTATAAAGCACCCGATTAGTATTGCGAAACAAAAATACATCCGCACTTGCCAAGCGACTGGGATGGAATGTCACTTCTCAGTTAATAATCAGAATTAGTAAGAACGAATCTTCTGGAATTGATAAAAAAAATGCGATAATAATAATTTTTCTATGAAAAGGCATCTTATTATCATTATTCTTGGCATAATATTTTCCGGCTAATCGTAGAAGATGTCGACACGATCTGTATGATAGTCCATCGTTGAGCAAGGATATAGGCTTCCAAGATTTTAAATATTTTATACTCTGTACTTTCAAGCTTTAAAATCGACGATTCAGTAAAATAAAGAGTCACCGATGGTTAAGGTCTCGATTAGTTAATTATACCAATAATGAACATTCGACATTTTCTCATTACAATTTAAAACCCATCACCTTTCCAAAAAAAAACATTCTAAGAATTTATTGCTAGGTACCTTAAGATTCCTTGTAGATTGAATATTAACTACCAATGCACAATAAGGAAAAAAAGTGTATAAAATGCAAAAAATTCAATATCGTGCCTCATAAACGAACCAAATCTATGAAAATATATTTTCCTTTTGTGAAAATGTCCGGAGCTTCAGACGCCGCGCAAGCTTATAAACGGAGATAAAATTTCTTTTTTAACCCCTATTTCCTTTGCATTTTATAAATAATCTGAAATACTGATTTTAACTAAAAAATTAAACACAACAATACTCATATTGTTCAGCTGTATAAAAATACCCAAATCAACTATATTTTTCAATTAATTATGAAAAAAGTAAGTTCGAAATATTAACCAAATGAGATCTATTTTGATGATTTCTGAGAAATTGAATGAAGGCTGTTTTAGTCACCGCACGTCTAAAATGGAGTGTGAAATGGAGAAATGGCTGTTTTTACTCTCAATTTCCCTACATTTTTCCAATCAATTCAGAAAAAGTATGTTCGGATTTGAAAATTTCAAACCAAATGAAATTTATCTTGTGTGGTAACTGGAGTGATGGCCCAATTTCCCAACATTTTCAATTTAGTTCAGAAAAGAATGTTCGGAATGGAAAACTCTGGCTATTGGAGCCATCACACGCATCGGAAAATGGAGTTATTCCTCTATTAATGAAGAGCCTTCTTTCGATTCTTCGGAAAAAAATAACACAAGATTAGTCTCATTTGGTTTAAAATTTTAAAGTCCGTACATGCTTTATTCTGAATTAATCGAAATATGTAGGGGAATCGCGGGTAAAATAACTCATTTTCTGAAGCGTGTGGTGGCTCCAACCTTTTTTTATTCGATTCCTTGGAAAAAATCACACGAGATAAGTCGATTGGTGTTCATAGTTTTCTAGTCTAAATAAGTGTTTTACCGGATTGTTTAGAAAATATAGGGAAATTAGGGGTTGAAAAGGGATTATTATATAAGAATTCACCAATAAAAACGATTAAATGATCAATAACAAAACGTGCAAAGTTGATGATCAAATAAAAGGTAAAATAAACGATAAAACTTTGAATAAAAAAGAAAAAATAAATCCATAATATTATATTCCTGTATTCCAAACACCTGAAACTAAAAGAGTCAAAAATAGGAAAAAGTTTATTCCATGATGCTAAGAATTTAACGCTGTATTTGACTTATTGAGGGCGTTTTACATATTTACCCCCATACAGGCCCTTGCAAGAATTGCGAAATTCAAATCTAGCTAACTATAATGACAATACCAAATATGCACAACTAATAAAAAAATTAATTTCGTACAAAATCAAAATTTAAAGCTTCGAACATGAGAATTTGTGCTCAGAAATGGAATACATAAATAATAACACCTGATTTTCAAAGACATTCAATCCAAATTCTCGTATAAATTTCAGAGCAGATCAGAAATAAACCTTTATTGAATTTTTTTTGGCAAAATGATATAAAAAAATATTGTTACTGATCATAAATATAAACAGTGCCTGGCAGGAAACAGCGAAGGGACAGTCAAAGGGAGGAGGGTGGTGGTTTTTCGAAATTCAAATACAAATTCTAATTCAAATTTATATACCTTCGAAAGTTAAATTTAGATTGAAAAAATATCTGCACCATAAATCCAAAATATATAAGCAAATTGATTTCTGAAACCATTTTCTTACTCATGACCATCACACAAACTCTATAAAATAATTAATATTACTGATATGATTCAAAATAAATTAGAATCGAGAGACGAACCAGCCCGAGGCTGAAAGTCTCTATAATAAAGAAAAAAAAAAAAGAAAAAAAAATTAGAATCAAGGTTTAAAATCAATAAATTATTCAAAAGGACGATGCTTACTCTGAACATAGAAGATAAGAGCAGATTACATATTTTTGCTTTTTCGGTCACCAAAACTGGTCGAAACGTAGGGTATTTCAAAACAAAGTTGTTTGATATACTTAAAAGACCGAAAAAGCCATAAATATTTAATGAACAACATCCGGTCGCAACATAAAACCAAATAAGAACAGATTTATAAAAAAAATCAATACGAACTTTGAAATTAATTTCAGACCAGGTCAGAAATCACCCATGATTAAAATTTGTTTAGAAAAATGATAACAATTGTTTACTATGCATGATATAAGTTTAAATTTCGTGTCTTTAAATTTCTCTGTCATATCTTAAATTTGAAAAAATATTTATTCACGTATTGAAATGTGAATTTACGATAAGCAAAACACCATTCATTTAATCTTAAGATGACTTCAATCAAAACACAACGATGATGATTGAATTTAATTTGACAAAAGAGAAAATATTTAATTTTATTTCAAGAGTATCAATAATCAAAGTCAGAAATGAAATACTTTTTTATAGTAAAAAACTTCTTGTTTTCAAAATAAATGACAACAAAAGTTTAGGTTTGATTAAAGTTCACAATAATTACATTAAAGATTTTGAATACAATGTGTTCAATTCATCATCACTGACAAAGCACAAGTTGGAAAGTAGGTGGTTTCTTGAATGATCAAATACGAATCTGATATAAATAAAAATTAGAAATTCCTAGATTTGTTGTAAATATTGAAAGCACAAAGCAAATAACCACTAGTTATGTTAACATTACGCTTTAAAATTATGCCTTTAAGTCGCTACTTTGAATCATTTATCTTTTCTTTTTTCAAAAATTAATATAAAAAAAATTATGAATGATTATGAAAATAAGTGTAAGATGTATACCTACATTTTCATGCGCAGTTATAGTTTAAAATTTCAAGCTTCGAATATTTTGTCGCCTGCAATTCAAATATTCGGTCCTAGAATAAACATAATCAAGAAATATGGTTTTTTTTATTAAAATTAAGATTTATAGGCTTCCTAGAAGAATATGTTCTAAGAACACAAAAATACAGAATAAGAAAACAATGACAAACTTACTAAAAATATTTCAAACTTTTTTTATGAGTTGGTCTGTAAAATTCGGTAAATTTATTTGAAAATTGAAAAATACTGTACAATATAATTTAGTATAATTGTTAAAAAAAGTGTAAATTCAACTTATCGGTTTCATCGGTAAAAATTTTGTTGTGTTAGCATTTCAAGATTAAGAAAATACAAAATTGTTCAATAAGTTACAAATTAGAAACACGTGATGAAATTGCTTCTAATTAAATACGACTCACTCATTTTTAATATCTATTTATTTCTTCTAATTTTTTTTTGTATTTAGAAATCGCAGCAATCCATGCTCGAGAACGGACGCGCTTTTTCCGTCCTCGCGTTTTTCCCGTTTGTTTATTTTTCGCGAATTGGAAATTTGGTGAATTATAAAGACTGCGTTCGCGGATTTTTTTTTAGTTTTTAAACGTGGAAGAGTGAAGTTCAACCGGGAATTTGCGGAAATTTAGTACACATAGTTTCAGTATATCAAATATAATTTTAACCTAATTACTATGCTCAATATTTGGAAACAAACTAACATGGGAGAAAGACGGTACCAATCGTTTTGAAAAGTCTCACCGACAACAAAGGTCAAAGACGTCTAGCGGTGAATAGGTGAACTATACTTTTTTCTTCTCTTACGTTTGTTTTTTTCTTTCTCTTTACTTTTTCGGAATCAGCCAAGAAGAAAAGACATTTTTATGAAGAGAACGACAATTTTAGATTTTCTTTTTTAGAAGAGATTTTTGGTGATTTTCTTCAAGTACCGGAATTCGGCTGCTGGTCTCTAAAACAGCTCAGTTCTTCAGTTTATTAGAATGTTGGAACCTGCGCTTTGGTTCATATTAACCCGAATAGCTTTGGAAGGTTAAAGATATTAAAGATACAAAAATTATGATAGAAAAATTATGTAAAATAAATAAAATTTATTTCTTTATTTAATTTTCTACATGACAACTACGAGTGGCAATTCATACATTTATTTATTAAATTTCACTTGAATACTTATTTCAATTTATCAAATATTGTCACTGATTATGAATATTACCAGTGGCTATTAATGCATCACGGTGTCTGATAGAACGATTTTATTTATCGAAAATTAGCATTGCTAATTTTTGCACCATTCAAAAGCTGGGACTTTCCCGTTTCATTTGAGCCCAAATTTGAAATAATCCACGGGGGGGTCTAGAACATTTTATTTTTTTCAAGATTTTTAAACTTTTAATGATTTTTTTTTTCAAAGACAAAATCATACTAATCACTGTGAAAACGCTCGTCTTACCTTTAGCGTAAATCCCACATCATATGTCAAAAACATGGTTTAATTGGAAATTTCCCTGGCTAATATTTTGTAAAAGTCATCAAAGCGATACAAATTGAGAGAAAAGAGTTGGAATGTCACAAACAGAGTGATTATTATTTCATTTGATAAATCTAATAAAACTTCTCACCACTGATTGCACTAAGACCAGAAAAAGTATTCTAAGAGCTTAGTTGTAGATTGTAGAGTGTATAAATGTTCAAAACGGTTTATTTACATTTACATTGATCAGGATTATCCGAAGCTATGTACATTTTGGGATTTTATGATTCCGGAACAAATATCAAATTTTTTTTGTGCACTTCGATTCTTACAAAAATCCCGAAGTGGGGAATAAATAAAGTTTAAGATATTTTGAACGAAAATTTGATACATTCTTCGAAAATTCAAACAGTTGAAAGAGCGAAAGCAAAACTGTAGAAGATGGGAGTAATATCACCTGTCGTTTAGAATTTTTCTTCAAATGTTTGATCTTAATTTTCTCGTTTGTTAGATTTTGTGCAATCTAGATTGTGTACAAGTTTGTTACTTACAAGCCAGCTTTGGTTCAATTTTTTTGTTCCAACGTATTGAATAATTGAATTAATTTTTATTTTGAATCCTTTTTTTTTAAATCAATAATAGACATTAGGTTCAGTTCGTGTACTTTTGAGAATAATGAACAATCTAGAATTTTTGCTTGAAAACTAAAATTCGCCCACATTTTTACATACACGAGTGCCGCCAAAAACACTATTTTATGCAATCAAACACAAACAATAGGTTGATTTTTTTAAAAATTTCATATATGACACTTTATCATGCTTGTGATACCCGTGTCTAAGGTTTTACAATCAATCAAACTTGAAAGTATGAAAACCTTCAGAAATCATCAAAAAGGATGAATGATTTTCAACAAAGATGTTTGATTTTGAAATCCAGGTAAATTATTTCAAATTTGGGTTAAAATGTAAGAAGTAAATCTAATTTGTTTCCTAGTCCCAAATATTTGTTCATAAAGTATTCAAACTAACTTTGCTCAAAATATAAATAATTAAATTTTCAAGAAAGGCGGGAGACATTTTTTCCAGAATAAAATCCTAAAAGTGCTTATTACTTTAGAAAATCCTGACCAATTTCATGTAAAAGATTGATTTTTAATTTAAATAAACCGATTTGAACATGTATACACTCTACAATCAATAACTAAGCTCGTAGAATACTTTTTCTGTTCATAGTACCATCGTGATGAGAAGTTTTATTAGATTTATCAAATTAAATAACAATCACTCTGTTTGTGACATTCCAACTCTTTTCTCTCAATTTGTATCGCTTTGATGACTTGTACATAATATTAGCTATAACTGTGCTAAAACCATTTTTTTCAGGTAATCATCCGAACATTATCTTCGTCAGAGGGTCTTTTCCGGCGATCCCAGCTAAAATGCTGTTTCATCCAGGTTGTCCATCTTCGGCACCTTCCGAGGATCGATCGCCTAAAATATTGTTAATCGGATCTTTGGTTAGAAAACTAAGCTTACGTCGGTGGATTGATGGGCCAGATGTTCGGACGACATTCACTTGGGTTTCACAGCAATGAACTCAGATTCTTCTAGATTCTAGGTAACGCTACACAGCAAGAAAAATTCGTGTAATTTTAGATTGAAAACGATGCACGAAAACGGAACATCGTTATTGATCTAAAATTACATCATCGTTACATCGAGGCGTGTAAATTTAGACCAAAAACGGTGCACAAAAAGAGAACAGATTATTGTCATGTAAAAATACACAGCAATGTAAAATTTTAGATTTTTAATTCAGGATATTTGCAATTATTATGAAATATTCAGATATTATGAGTGTTAAGAAAAGGAAAAAAACTGTTTACAATTATTTTTTTTTTATTTAATTAGAGAGACTTTACAATAATTTAACATTTATTTTCAAAATAAAAAAAAAACAGCAACAATAAAGAAAACGGACTCCCTGATATTTTAACAATCAGTGTCACTGAGGGACCAAAGGGAATTTCGTTCCGGACAGTTATGGTCCGGATCCACAGGAGACTGCCGGGTCAGGATGGGGTTTTTACTCACTCGGATTGCTCAGGCAAAATTTTCCTCCAGGAAATCATATTCCGGATCCTTGTCATTGCAAAATCTGCGGTCGCTGTAATCGAGAACAACATCATTCGTTTGTTTTTTACATGAGTAACCTACAACTTTTAGGAAACTATAGAGATGCAGGAGCTGCGTATTGGAACGAAGATACTCGGTTTTCACACAATGATTAACTGAAAAATGGCACAGACAAACAATGTTATTCAGTTTTAAATCAAACAGATATAATTTTACACTGTTTGTGATATAAATTTCATTATTGACCTCTTTATTTTTACATCACGGAATGTAAAATTATAGCAAAACAATTTATTTCTAATAGCTTTTTGAAAAAAGATTAAAATTATATCAATTACATCTTTTTTTAATTACACTTGTGAAAACTTAGATCACTCGTGTTTTAGATTCCGTATACTTTTAGAAATATTTTGCTGTGTAGGGTAGTAGCCTACAGAAAAATGTTGTGTAAAGTGATATTTTTAATAATTTTATGTATGGTGAAATAAAAACAAAATGCATGACCGCAACTGTTTTCAATCATTTTTTCAATGAAAATTAACAAATAAATCAACAGAGCAGAAAAACAACAACAAAAACAGAACAGAGCGTTCGAATCCAGACCAATTTCGGTCCGATTTTGGTCTGAAAAATGTCAGATTTTGTCCGGAAAACTGACCGATTTTGGTCTGGAAACGACCCGGTTGATTAAACAGTGTACCGCAAGGGTGTTTCTTTTGGTTTCCTCATGTATATTGCTCGTGCATCTGAACAAACAAACGAAGAATCGTGACCACAGGTTTGAGATTTCCAAAGAATCCTGAAGTCACCATGATTCTCCCAGGTGAAAATATGAATATTCTACAAATAAGTAGTTGGTATCTAGATTTACGGTTAATTTTAAAAACGTTGGAATTGCGTTTCGGTCAATCAGCTATTATGGTTTTCTGATAGAAGGAGTTTTGGAGTACCTAATGATATTTTCTTTGGAATGATACATTGAATCTCACGGACAAATTATTTTAACGTATATATTCAAAATATATTATTTGCATATTTCGCAAGCAAACTTATACAAAATGAAAGTACTTTAAGCATGTTTTCAGTTAAGCGGGGAACCCCGCTCACTGAAAAAATGAATGTTGAGAGCGTGATTTTCCTAGTAACAATAAAACAAATGTTGTTTCTCCAAAGTTCCGGTTGGGTTAAACCTAAAGTACTTTACCAACTTTTGTCGACAGCTTTGAATCGACTACTTTTACCAAAAAAAAAAAATCATTTCAGTAAGATATTAGGTTCATAGACTAAACAGAGCATCGATACGAGAACCATGTTGATACCAAGAAAATCAAATATTGTACTTCGAAACACTGCCGTTTGTCACGTTAACTATTTCGGTCGCCTTCCACGAGATTCAGGTCACATTTTCTAAACATCCCTCCCCGATGTTGTCGTTAAAAGTCGCTAGAAATCACGCCCTTTTCTAGTTCTATTTGTTGGAACGATTCTCAGTCACCAACGTCGAAAAGCCGTCGGCAGTTTTCCGTTTCAAAACCGAAATCGGCTTGGCAAATGTAGTTCAACAGAAGCGTGAATTACTCCACTACCAACATTCATTGAACACCGAAGACGACGAAAATGCCGGAGCGCAAGGCAAGGAGAAGGACCAAAAAAAAATCAATCAAAATATGTATTCAACAGAAGTAGGTAGAAGCGAAAAAAGCTGGTGGATGGTACACAAACACACGTTTTTGCTGCCTGCTACTCTTCAATCGAAGTAGGTGCCGATGTCCGATACCGTACGACGACGACGACGACGACGTGATGGAAGACTGCTGCTGCCGCTTGCTGCTTCTCGTCGTAGTACGGATGACCTTTGTTGCTCTGTGGATGGCATGGAAGACATGCACCAGGCCTACTGCTTCTGGAACGGAATCGGTAAAGCACCACCACCAAAAGGTGGGCCTCTACTGTAACCGATTTTACATCTCGGTCACCAATACTGCTAAGGTGGTGTAACAGAGTTGAATTGAAGTATTTTGGTGAAGCATCGCGCAGCGATGCGATGTGACACGGTTGTGTCGTGCAACGTCACTTCTTTTGGAGAAGTGTATCGCTCTGTTCCCCTCTGAATTTTCGAATTTTTTCAGTGTATTAGTGAGTGAGGGGAAACTGGTTTGACCAGTTTTCAGTCGTTCGAACTCTGCTGTATCGATAAAAGAGTATTTTTTTGTGAGAGTTGTCGCATGATTTTATTCAAAGAGCGTAAACGTGCTTCGTTCGATCGGGGCTAAGTAAATTTGATGAAAACGGTGTTGTTTTCATCTGTTTTGTTGAGGGATATTTTCTTATGCTCGCAGTAGTCGCAACAACAACGGATTTCGGCTTTTGTTCGGATGTTGTTTTTGGCATGCCGAAAAGCGGAAAAGGTGCTGATGTGTTCGGGTGTTCGCATATATGGCAAGACGAACTAAATTTACTCTTAACAAAAGCGCGCACTTTTCTCGCAAACCCCAAAAGGTGTTTTGGCCCGGTTAAGAGAAAAGTGTATATCCAGAGGAAAGCATGCTGGGCTAAAAATAGCTCCCTACACACTTCACTCAGTTTGCTTACATTACTTGAATGAAGAGTTTAATTATAGCTTTCCTTCGGTTTAACGCATCTGTCATGTTTCCGGCTCACCATTTAGTCGGAAACGATAGAGTTCAGAGAAAAATCGTCGTCTCCTCGACAGAACAAAGGAAAATTTACCAACGGGAGTGGTACACTTGCTTCGTGTGGTGTCACCAAAGTTCGCCGCTCTGATTGGTCAACGAATCGGAGAGATCGGAAAAAATTGTCGTCGTCGTCGCCTGCTGCTATCATTGGATTGGAAGGACATTCTGCTGTGGGAAGAAGAAGCCCGAAATCCGAACGAAGAAAAAATGTCAACCCCCAGTCAGAGAGCAGAGTGCGTTCTCTTTTTGTCATCCAAGGAAGCCGACGGAAGCCGTCATCGGCTAGAATGGGAAGGCGCGACAATCGGGAAAGGAAAAACCAACGCCTTCTTTGCGCTTTCGGGTTAAAAAGCTAAAATCGTGTGTCACCAAAAGTCGGTGGCACTCATACAGTCTCACAGCTTCGGGTTTGTCATCTCGGAGCGAATGTCACCCGAATATTCGAATGTGTCACCAAATATATAGATATTCTAGGGAGAAGGACAGAGAAACTGCGCGGCGTTGCTTCTGCTACGCCGTTGGTGTTTGTGGTCACCCAGTAGATGTCTCCTAAACCGGTCGCCGTGAGAGGATCTTTGCGGAAAAGTTCGGGAAGAAGCATCAGCAAAATCCACAAGAACCGGAGAGGCGTGACAAGAATGTTTTGTGTCCACCACGCTTATTCGATATAGCGAGTTTGGGTTTTTTTTCTCCCGCTCCCGCCTCCTTCTTCCGGGATATCTCACTCACACAAACCGAGCGGAAAGCCAACAATCGTGTGACACTCTCCGTCGTAAGCCGGCGCCTTTAAATAAATATTATTTTGTGTCGTTCGCCTGCTGTCCTTGGGCTCCGTCATCCTCCTCCATCCAGAATTGACTTTGTGTATGTGTCACCCACCCCAACGATCTGGATGAGATCAGTTCATGCTCTCGCTGGCTCTCCTCACTGTGGGATTGTCACTCTCTTCGTATTTATCCTGGTCTTCGCTTTGACACTACACATGACGGAAAAACCACAATACTCTCGACTCGACTCGATTCTACCTTAGTCCAAGCGACCAAGAGATGTCTCCCCCTTGTTTGGTTCTTGGTATTGGTAGTCAACCGGGTCCGGCTGACGAGGGATTACCAAGTGAGGCGGCACGGAATGGCACGGCGACAAAGTGAGAGCGAGCGTACACAAAGTGTCATTTGCGATATAATAACGACCACACCGCACATTGTGTGTCACCTCCCGGTCGTCGGACAAAGACAGCCTCTGCTATCCCTTGTATTCCGTGCATGTATACATAAACATATCGTCGTCGTGTCCGATGTCATAGCGCGTTCGTGTGGCCTAGCCTGCTTTGCTCTGGCTCTGGCGACAACTACACGACAAATACGACGACGACATCTACTTTACTTTGATAGCGGGACGGCACCGCTTGCTGTGATGCCGTGCCGTGAATATGCATGTTTGAGTGTGGTTGGTGACGCCTACTTTTTTAAATTTTAAGATGAGAATCTCCCTTTGGTGTGTGGTGGGTGACCGACGACGACTCTCCTTCTTCTCCGTTGTCGTTGCTTTTCTGCATCTCCACCACCCTTCGCTTCATTCGGATGCTGTGCGGAGACAATTTTCAAGATTTGTCCTTGCCCGGCTGCTGCTCTCCACAGGACAAAGGAAGAAAACCGCTCCCCAACGCTCGGCCGATTGTGTCTCCAACACAAAGTCTTCCGGAGAAGTGGGCGTTGATATTTCCCGGGAAAATCGATCCCTGAGTTTGTTGTACCGTACGTAGCCAGTACATAGCTGGACGACCAGCAGCAGCCGGACCTCGAAGCAGCCTGGACTTCTCGGTGCTTTATTGGTCAACCCCGAGAAAAAGGGTTATCACTCTGGCTGGTGTGGTGTCCTGTCGTTGTCCAAATAAATACATAAACAACAACGGAATCCGGAACGTTGTAGCATCATCCGGGCGCAGCCAACCGGTACATAGCGCCCTCTACCAACCCAGAAAATAGAAACGGAAAGACGGTGGAGAAGACAGAAGACGGGAAGACGGTGGGTCTTATCTTCTGGTCCCAGGGCGCTTTTGCCGGTCCGGTGAATTATGGCCCTTTGCTGTTCCTGACGGACGTAAACTTCACAAAGTTGGAACGATACAACTTTACTGCTGCGGGTGAAATACTTTAAGCGTGTAAGCTGCTTCCTCTCTTTTTCCATTTCATGCCATCCTCCCCTCTACTGTAAGAGTATGCAGAACGGGTTACAGAATCGATTTATCACTGTTGCTGCTGCTTCCGTATGCCTTGAACCATCATAGCGGGAAGCATCCGGGAAAGGTCCTTTTGGATAGGAGTCCGTTTTTTGCCGCAGAGGAAATGGAAGTGACAAGATTCATGGTTGCATCTCCCTGAACGGTTCTTTTTTTCCTTACGAAGATGATCCTGATGGAGATGATTTTCATTTTATTACTCTACGCGCGAAACTTCGTTCGACTCTCTGAACCCTGAGAGGTGCTGCTGCTGATGCGGGCCCAGCCGAAGTGATTGACGTTTCGATTTCCCGGAGACGAAGATGGTTCCGGTCAACGGATTTTGTGAGCTCTAGCAGGGGAGATTGGATTCTGGAATGTCATCTTATGTTAAATGAAGTTGTCTCTACTTATTGGAGACACTTCCCTTGATATGTTTTATCAATTTTTTCAAGGCAATAATTTTGTACCTGTACAAAATAGTTCTGCTAATCTTTCTATTAAAAGGATAAATCTCTACTCAGCATTCATAATCCGGAGTTTTTCCGTTTAGAAAAGCTGTATTCCTAGAACAAAAAAATTCTAACTCACAATTTCTTTTTTTACTGGGATCATTTTTCCCCGTAAAGTCGGATTTTTAGTAGTTCTGTACCATGAATCAAAATCCATTTTAATTTCTTTGAAAATCAAGAAAGCCTATTGAAAAATATTTTTAACGTTATTAGAGTTTTCTGATGTCTCAAAAGCTCCATAGGGTTTGCAAACATCTGCGTAAAGCGGTTGTGAGAGGTCGATACGAAATGACCTTTTGGTATGGTTTGTTTAAACTTTCCTTAATTTTTCTTTCTTTGCTTTACTCTTGATTGTGTGATTTTCTCTCTATGTTTGGGCTTAGTTTATGGGAGGCATGAGAATTGTTAATAGTTTTTTCTTACATTTAAATCTTTTTATTGCGTCTTTTTTAACTTTTTCTCATTTTAAAGTTTGCAAAAATGATTAAGGATATGCAAAGTCAAAATGAAAATCTTATGTTGAAATTTCAAGAACATTAATTTTGAGCTACAGAGTTTGAAACACAATTAATGGATGGACTGGTTTTGGAATTTAAAAAAAACATGAAATTCATTTTTGAAATTTAATTTTTTGCAATTAACGAATCGTATTTTAAAATCACGAATAAACAATCTGCTTTTGATGAGTTGGATGTTCCCTTCAAAGTGAACAATAATATTTCTTAAGTGTGGTTGAAAAAAAATTGGTTTTTCGGAAAAGGTCTCAGAAAGTCGATTTTGGGCTAAATTTTTCTTTCAAACAACAATAAATCTCGTCGTTTCACACATTTTATTCAAATCCGAATTTCAATTTTCTTGATTTTTCTAGATGATTTTTGTGGGTTAAAAACTCGAAACTTTGAGCGCATTAAGGCACGTGTAAATCAAATCCGGTTGAGCTGAAATTTTGCACAGATCAGCTCATTGGGTCTTTTTACAAAATAAGACTGTTTATGCTCGGTTTTTAAATTCGACATAGGCAATTTCGCTGCAATTTTACTATTTATACTATACATATTAGGGTAACTTATAAATGTGTGGGAAAAATTGCATATTCGAATTTAGATTGACCCAAAAAGCTGACAGCAAGCAAAATTTCAGCTGAATCAGACGTATTTTTCCTAGGGGTGCATCAAAGTTTCTGAAGGAGGGACCAAAGAAAATCGGAAAAATCGAAATTTTAATATGGATGCCAAATGACTAAAAGATGCATCCAACGTCGAAATCTTGTGTTATATCGAAAAAATTTTTTTGTCAAAAATCGACTTTAAAATATCAAAAACTTTGATATTGGGGACCAAAGCAAATCCGAAAAATCGAAATTTTTTTTTTTTGAAAAAATCGATATTCTGGGAAATAGGCCAGTTTTCCAAAAATCAGTCCCAGCAAGTCGATTTTTAGGGTAAATTTTTTTCTTAGGGTTACCACCAGATATCGACGTTTCATGTATTTCGTAGTCATCAGACATCCCAATAAAAATTTCCAGTTTTTGGACCAATCGACTTAAATTTAAAACAAACAGAATATCAAACTACCGAAACAGAATACAAACTATTTTATTATTACAGAAACTTAAACTAGTCGTAACTTGAGTTCTGTTTCTGAATTCTGATGAACTTTCCAGCATCATTTTCAACTTTGAAAATTATTTTAAAATTAAGAAACTATGCTCTGGAAACATATCCAATTTTACATATTTTTTTTTTTCAAAAAACAACAATATAGTTATTAAAGTAAAACAAAAAATCCAGGTTTCAACAAGAACCAGTTAAGTACATTAAATTTCCTCAAAAGGAGGACTTATTTGAAAATATATATCGCCGAAGCAATATGTTTTATTTTAAAAAAGTGCAATTAAATAAAAAAAACACTATAAATCAATCTTAGACTCGGTTCCGAGAGCCTTAGAAAGGCAGCCAAAAACGCTCAAAAGAAACAAAATATTTTGAAATTTTATTTTTGTACAATATTGAATATATTGTTTTGGAGACAAATTTGGAAAAATGACAAAAATGACAAAAATGACAAAAATGACAAAAATGACAAAAATGACAAAAATGACAAAAATGACAAAAATGACAAAAATGACAAAAATGACAAAAATGACAAAAATGACAAAAATGACAAAAATGACAAAAATGACAAAAATGACAAAAATGACAAAAATGACAAAAATGACAAAAATGACAAAAATGACAAAAATGACAAAAATGACAAAAATGACAAAAATGACAAAAATGACAAAAATGACAAAAATGACAAAAATGACAAAAATGACAAAAATGACAAAAATGACAAAAATGACAAAAATGACAAAAATGACAAAAATGACAAAAATGACAAAAATGACAAAAATGACAAAAATGACAAAAATGACAAAAATGACAAAAATGACAAAAATGACAAAAATGACAAAAATGACAAAAATGACAAAAATGACAAAAATGACAAAAATGACAAAAATGACAAAAATGACAAAAATGACAAAAACGACAAAAATGACAAAAATGACAAAAATGACAAAAATGACAAAAATGACAAAAATGACAAAAATGACAAAAATGACAAAAATGACAAAAATGACAAAAATGACAAAAATGACAAAAATGACAAAAATGACAAAAATGACAAAAATGACAAAAATGACAAAAATGACAAAAATGACAAAAATGACAAAAATGACAAAAATGACAAAAATGACAAAAATGACAAAAATGACAAAAATGACAAAAATGACAAAAATGACAAAAATGACAAAAATGACAAAAATGACAAAAATGACAAAAATGACAAAAATGACAAAAATGACAAAAATGACAAAAATGACAAAAATGACAAAAATGACAAAAATGACAAAAATGACAAAAATGACAAAAATGACAAAAATGACAAAAATGACAAAAATGACAAAAATGACAAAAATGACAAAAATGAAAAAAATGAAAAAAATGACAAAAATGACAAAAATGACAAAAATTACAAAAATTACAAAAATTACAAAAATGACAAAAATGACAAAAATGACAAAAATGACAAAAATGACAAAAATGACAAAAATGACAAAAATGACAAAAATGACAAAAATGACAAAAATGACAAAAATGACAAAAATGACAAAAATGACAAAAATGACAAAAATGACAAAAATGACAAAAATGACAAAAATGACAAAAATGACAAAAATGACAAAAATGACAAAAATGACAAAAATGACAAAAATGACAAAAATGACAAAAATGACAAAAATGACAAAAATTACAAAAATGACAAAAATGACAAAAATGACAAAAATGACAAAAATGACAAAAATGACAAAAATGACAAAAATGACAAAAATGACAAAAATGACAAAAATGACAAAAATGACAAAAATGACAAAAATGACAAAAATGACAAAAATGACAAAAATGACAAAAATGACAAAAATGACAAAAATGACAAAAATGACAAAAATGACAAAAATGACAAAAATGACAAAAATGACAAAAATGACAAAAATGACAAAAGTGACAAAAATGACAAAAATGACAAAAATGACAAAAATGACAAAAATGACAAAAATGACAAAAATGACAAAAATGACAAAAATGACAAAAATAACAAAGATGACAAAAATGATAAAAATGATAAAAATGTCAAAAATGACAAAAATAACAAAAATAACAAAGATGACAAAAATGACAAAAATGACAAAAATTATAAAAATAACAAAACTGACAAAACAGATAAAAATTGCATAGGCTAGTAACTAACCGTTAGTTATATGATACAAAAAAAATCAAAAAGTTTAGGTGATTTTTGCCATTTTCTCAGCATCTACAGATTGTTTTTTTTTTTTTTTTCATTTTAATAACTGTTGATTTTTTTTATTTAATGACTAATTTCTGATGATTTCGCAACGAAAATTGCCTTTTATCAACTTTTTTCAACCTATGGACAGTGATTTGGCATTTTTTTATTAGTTTTTTATTTATTATTTATTTTAACCTGTGTTTCAGTCCCATAAAGAACGGTTTACTGTGTGTGATTAATGAGTTTTTTTTTTTCTTTTATATAATTTGGTGTCATTTGTTTCTCATTCGTTAGAGTATTTTTATTAAATTTGAGTGTATAACCCTTTTATTTAATTATCTTTGTCAAATTTCAAGAACATAAATAGTTAAAATGTCCCCTTGAGTTTTTTAAAGAAATAACACCGCTTATTGATTTAAAAGATGTTGTTTTAAAATTCCGTAATGATGACAACTGTTTGAAAGGCACGTGGCATTCTTTATTGACAAGAGAAGCATAAACCAAAAAGAAAAACGAGGAAATGACCCATTTTACAAAAAAAAAACATGTTTTCGAAGCCTCAGAAAATATATTTTCATGCCATTTCTCGATATGATCATTTTCTAAATCTGAAGCCTCTGATGTTACAAAGATGCTGGGTTGATATTTTACCGAAGAATTTTATAATTTAGTTAAAAATAGAAACAATACCAAAAATGCATAATAAATAATGAAATGAATTTTTAACATTATTTTCTTACTCGTAATTATCACACAAACTCAAAAAATTATAAACTTTACTGTTAAAATAATTCAAAACTTCCAAAAAAAATCACGATGAAAGCTTCAAATCAATGATATTAATTTTTCAAAATGATGTTTCTTATTCTGAACTAGAAATTTGCTTCAAAATAATTTCTAAGCAGTTAAGTTTTAGTTTGAATTCTAAAACTAACGTCAGATCAGATAAAAAAATCAACATGATGAATTATTTGGATAATGGTAATGGAAAATGGAAAATGGTTATAATTTATTATTCATCTTAATTTACATTTTCTCTTCATTTTCAATTGAAGGGTTGATTGAAAATTTCCGTTGAAGTGTTTTGAATTTGAAAAAAATAATAATCGAGATTTGGAATGTGGATTTTTTAGGAAAAAAAAAGTTAACGGAATATGTTTTTAGAACACAAAAAGTTCGGAATTGAAAATCATAGACAAATTATCAAAAATATGTCTAAAAATAAAATAACTTCTTAATTTAATTGATAACTCAAGGGAGAAGCATTTTGGTGCTTATGTTTTAATGATTGATTTGGTAAATTTTAGCGTCCTGAACTCGACTCTTTTGTCAAATTTGGACTATCACATTTAGTTTTGGTGATATGAAATTTAAAAATGTTTCGGTTTTGAACGAAATCAATCGTTGATAACTGATTAACTATCAAACCTACATTTATGAAAAATCTGATTGTGATTTTGTTGGTTATACTTCATTCAATTATGGATTAATGTTTTGATGATATCATATTTGGACCAACATAAAATTTTGTGTCATTGAAATTCCGTAGAATGAACTTAAAGGTATTTAAGACTTTTTTTAAAGTGCCTATTTAAAGGTGCAAGGATAAAAGGACGCGATCTGTTTTGTCCACCTTTACCCCTATGAAGAAGATGAAATTTTATAAAAATGTTGATTTAGGACTCACTAAGAAGTCGATCGATTTCTACATAATGACATCAATTTAAAACTTAAAAATAACTTAACCACGCCCAAAGTTTCAGACCGCTCGTCTGATTTATTGAATATATCTTTTCAAAAAGTTGATTTATTTTGAATATCTTTTCCATGAAAGCGGAATTATTTGTAATGAATGCAATCTCTGTAGCATTTCATGAATCTTCAAGAAACATTCATTTCACATTGAAATCTTCTCCAATTTTCCGGCTAAAAAACTGATTTGATCAAATTAAGTTTCACGAAGTTATGACCGTTTATTTTTCTGAATAATAAGAGCCAAATAAAGCTTCACTCAAATGTTTCCGGTATAGCTCGACGGCAGATTTGAATTTTTGAGAAAATTGCACATGCTATGTAATATTTCGGGTCTTCCAACCTTCGACTACGAGTTTTTTTGGGATTTGGGGTCGCTGTTGACATGAAAAAACAGTTCTTAAAGATTTGTCGTGATGAAATAAGAGAAAAAGGGTTAATTAGTACATATTTAAATCCTTTGAATAAAATGTTGAGTGAATGGTCAGTTATTTAACGAGTTTAATAATCTCAAAACTTCAATTTTAATACTTGAAGACAGAAAAAATATATCTATGGAAATATGAAATATCTTTGAATAAATATTGAATTATTGAATCACTATCGAGTGCATAAAAAACGAAAATTTTGAGTGGGAAACAATCAATTAGAGCACAGAAATTACTAAAATTAATAGTTAAACGTAAATATCCACTCATTTGACAAAAAACCTGTTATTTTAGAATACAATCTGAGTATTTTAGTTGCATGTTATCAATGAACGTGTTCAAATTCGTATGTTAATTTGTGTGGGAGAAGAAATTTTTGCATATGAAATCATCCCGGAAGGGGGTGGCGGGGGGTAGGGTCTAACGGGTAAAAAAAAAACACCATTTTCACGTTTTTTTTAGAGCTATCGTTCAAACAAATGTATTCAAATTTTTTGCATTATACAAAGCATTGTTAAAAGAACATTTAGCAATTTTTTCGTAGATAAATATTGAAAAATGAGCCGGTGACGGAGCACTTTCGAGGATGCCTTTTAGAAAACACGATTTGCGGTGTACACTGTATCTCAGCACAGAATCATCAAATCAAAAAATCAGAGCAAAATATTTTTAATAGATGTTTTTCTAGACCCCAACGTTTTTATTTAACTTAAAAAATAGTTTATGAAATTTCTGTGGCTGTTTGAAATAAAAACTACGATTTTTCACGAAAACATCCGCCATTTTTTACCTGTAAAATCTCCCCAAAGTAAAAAAAACGTTGGGTTCTGGTATTTTATATGTAGAAAATATGTTCCAAATTTAAAAAAAAAATCGGTGAAGTAGTTTTCAAATGACGATGTCCACGGACTTTAAAAATGTGCTTTCGAGAAAAACGCGTTTGAAATTTCTGCTCTTGCTTTCTTGTAGTATTAGATAGCAGGAGATAAAGGCCTATAATATCTACAGTTTTGCTTCAATTGACTTGAAAATTTGACACAACATTCTTGAAATGTTTTACAATAAAAAAATAAAATATCGATTTTTTGAAAGTGTTAGACCCCCCCCCTTAATTTTACCATTTCTTAAGCTTAATTTTTTTGCCATCATGAGAAGAAGCAAAAAGTATTTCACATTAAAAGTTATCACCAATCAAAATAAAAATTCGGAATCCATTGAAAAGTATTGAAAAATTCCAGGCTTTGCTTTCTAAAGCTTTCAAAAATTTTATGGCATGTTTTTGCGAAGGTTATATTAATAAACAAAGCAGTTGATTGTAATTTTTATTTTCATCCTACGGTTAAACAGCTTTCAAATTAACACTCAAAAACATTAAAATTTTAATTTTTGAATTTTTTGTATGACATCGAATATCATCTCTGGGGCACAAGTTAGGTTTGGTTTTTGTTCACATGAAATGTATTGCAAGAACTAAACAGTATTTCAAAAATAAAAAAAAATAATAAGTTTTTTAGCTTTTAGTACATTTGTGGTAAATTTTAAATGAATATCTTCAATTCCCGTACAAATCAAAACACGTTGCGCTAATTCAGGACTAAATTATTCGCTTCCATATTGCTAATTTTGGTAGTAAAAACATCCATCAAAGTTTTTGGAGGTATAAAAATTTATAAATTTGAAACTTCCATACAAATCTTGCAGCCGACTTATGTACAACAATGGGACAGGAGGAGATTGAGCGGACCAATTGTTGCACGATCCGACGTTTTCTCTGAATATGTATGGATTGTAATTTTTCTTCAAAATAATGGTGTTAAAATTGTATTCTTGACAAAATTTTGAGACAATTTTATGTAAATTTGAGTGAATTTTGAGATGAAACTTATAGAATTTTGAGACAATTCTTTGGCAATTTTGAGGTAAATCTAAGATAATTTTAAACATTTATGAACCAGTTTTGAAAATATTAAAAAATCATGATAATTAAAAAAAAAACTAAGTTCAGCGAATTTATTCCAATTTTGAAAAAATATAGACACAGTTTTGAGAAAATTTCGATTAAAAATTCAGGACAGTTTTAAGACAATTACGAGCCAGTGGTGAAAATAGATTAAGAATATCTATGTTTAAAAATTGAGACATTTGCCGAGCTTTTTTTTTCGTATACTGATATTTTAATCGTAAATTTTGCTCTGATATTTGTGTTTAAATCGTCAATCAAAAAATTATCAAATTTTCATGTTCATTTATCGTCGCTTAACTTGTTGCAATTCAAGTTAGGATTTTCATAGAGAGCTCTCAAATAAAAAAAATCGGTTAAACGTCAACTTGATATGCCATTGGATTACGCGACTATATAAAATAATTATTTTTAAAAATTAATGTTTATACTTGGTAATAGTCGTTAACTTTTTTTATCACCATTTAACCTAACATACTCATGCCTCATGAACTGAAAGCATTCTATAGAAACTTTATGAGTCAGGAAAACAAAATTTATTGTTCACCGTAACACTAGTCAAAAGTGTATCCCAATCAATTCCTTCAACCCCTCTCCCAACTGAAATTGTTTTGCTAGGATGCAGAGGTAACCTCGGTCCTAAAGCACAAAATAGATCTTTCATCCTTTTCTCTTTCTTCCAATCTATCTATTGACTACTAGGACGTGGCCGGCGCCGTTATTGGCGTTAACAGAGAGAGCATCAGTTTTGAGCAGTGTGAATGAGCTGCTAATCCCAAGCACCATTCATTTGACCTCTGAATAAAATTGATGGCCTCGGTCAATCACGGAGTAGCAACCATTGGCGATGTGGAACTTGTTCTACTGAGCCACGCCAGCGATCGTGGAGCTCGAAATGATTGTTATCATAATTAGATTTTTGAACAAGTCATGCATACATTTTCTTCAACCATGCATTTCGGGTTTTACGGTTTAAGGTGGATGTGAGTAGTTAATCAAGCTAAGCTAAGCTAAGCTAAAATAATGGTGTTAAAATTGTCTAACAAACGATTCGTAAAGAAAACCGATTCGAAAAATGTGCTGTTCTGATGTAAAACCTCATTTGCCGTAGAAGGAATCTTAAGATTTTGTTTAACAATTAGCACAAAAATCACGCGAAAAAAACATGAAAAATTAAAACTGTCGTTAGATGCCTATTTTACAGCAGAAAATATCGTTAACAGCCTCAATTCATCAGTAAACATTCCAATTGACATGGTTCAGTATTATTTTGGGGAAAAAGTTCAAAAACAGCTGAAATATTGACAATTTAAGTCATGCCGTGCAACAATGGGTAAGGGGACAGCGATTGGCAAACTGCCCTATGTACATTGCTTCTTTTTGGTAAATCACTTAGAAATGCATGAAACGTCGAATCTGGTGCTATCTTGAAAAAAAAATTTGTTAAAAAGCAACTTTCTGGGGCTTTTTCGGAAAACCGATCATAATGGAAATGAATTAAAAAAAAAATTGTTACAAAACTAGGCCCAAATCCAACAACTGTTGACACCACGAAATTGGCTTTCTTTCCACTTTCTTGTCATCGAGCCCAGTCAAGTTAGGTAATGATTGATGTCGGTCAGTTCGCATGTCAACTATAGGTATAGGCATAGGAGGACCCCAAAAGAAATTCTCTCACGAAAACCACACAAATTCTGTTGTCATTAAAAACATCGAAAAAACCACTAGCAGCTTCGCCGAAAGTGGTTCACCCGATGTCCATCAAACCGTCCCCTGGGACCCGGAACCCGAGACCCGATGCCACCTTTCCGCACATGCCAACAACGGCCGACCAAATAACTAGGACTGGGCACTAGCTGCTGGTGACCATCTGACATCGATTTCTTTTATGCTTTTTTTTTGCTTTTTATAATTCACTGCCGAAATCACCCCAGATCGGTTGATTGGTTTGGTTCGGTTGAGTTCGTTGGTCATTTTCAAGTGACCGTCATAGAGTGGCGTGGCAAGGCGGTGTCCCATCTGGTGTCCCACTACCATCAGCAGAAGCAGCAGCAGCCGGTCCAGAAATCATCAACTCCTGGCTCCTCTCTCTGGTCCCGTCGTGGCGAGTATGGAAAACAATTGAACCCAACAAAAGCAAAACGCATTCCAAATTCGGGAAGAAACACAGCTAGGCATCTTCTAGGGTCTTCTTGACTCGAACGTGCTCCGAGGAATCGGATCGATCTTCTCATTCATCCTAGAGATTCCAATGGCACCCGGTGGATGACGTGACACGAATTGGAAATCATCTCGGACCGAAAAAGACCGTTCTGTCGTCGTCAGCAGCTATGAAGCTCTCGAGAATCTATTCAGATATACATAAATATAACTTATACCTACTCT
>NC_073693.1:339895222-339954120 GCF_029784155.1 Uranotaenia lowii
TCCAGCAGCGCCAGTCAGCCACCCACGTTTGTCCACCACACCCAAGTCAACTTTTCCGGGGCGGACGCCATGTGTAATGTTTTCCTACCGATGACGGACGGTGATAATCAAAACAGATCTCGTCGACTGGTTTATTTTAATACAACTTTAATGAAAGCACGTGTTTCGTCAATTGTAAACATTAGAAGCGAATCCCCCTTCGGAAACATTTTAAACAACAGCTTAGCCCCTAAACATATGCAAAGCTTAAAACGAACCCGGGACAACAAATGACGTTTCCCCGAATCGTCTCGTCTGTCGCGGTATTTTTTTTTGCTTTTTTCCGTGGGGAGCATCGAAAATTATCACCGGTCAAGATTTATTCCTTCTAATGATAGCCCACCTCAGGTTGAAGTTGGAGGGACAGACATTTGCGACAGACGAGAAGAGACGCTCCGACCTGGAGGGACATGTGCCCAGTGCCAGGCGCATTCGTTCCCGGAATGAGCGCAGTAAATTTATCACTCCAAATCCTGCCCAGCGCGCAGTCAGAAACCGAAAGTGGAATTAATCCTGCTGCCAATGTTTCAGGTCCCCATTTGCCAGTGGATTGCACAAATGCCGGCGGAAGAGACCAGTGCCTAACGGAACGACATTCACCGGGCCATCCATCGTCAAAGCGTTTTGCCATATTCTGGGCTCTATAATTTGAGCTAAATTCTTTTTAAACGATTTGGAATTAGTTGGTCCGGGAACGTATTTTTCGGGGCAAATCAGCAAAGGAGCGGAATCAGTTTGGCTTTCGTTCGAATGACACGCCCCAGATTTCTGGGGTTTCGTCACTTAGACACATTCAAAATCGAACGAAAAGATGCAGTTCTGGGTGATTGGGGGACCTATATTTCAAATTTGATCGTTTAAACGGTATAGAAGGCAGACAGTCCAAAAATGGAGGTAAAATATGCATTTCGATCTTCTATAGAAATCGATTCAATGAATTTTATGACTTCTTGGTATTTTCAACTTTTAAACATATTATTTTGTGTTAAAAAAAAAATCAACTCTCCTTGGAATGTTTAGAAACATTCCTTTTATATAAGTAACGTTTATAGTTGAGTAAAACTTTTGTTCAATAACCTTGCCCAAAATATCTATGCAAGGGATTGCATATTTGTAATTAATTACTATCAATCGATGTGAACAGTGCAGTGGCAGATAAAATAAGGAATTGCTGAGTTTCAATTTTGTCTTTGTACCTAGAGCACAAACTTTGAAATCTAATCTCAAGTATGGTCTGACTGTTTCTATCAAAGATATATGTAAGTTTTTAAACTGCGACCCATGTATGGGTCTTGACTTAAACATTCAGTCAGCGAAACTTTTTTATAGAGAGTTAAATCCAACTGTGTAAGTTGAAATTTCAGGGACTAGATAAGATGAAAATTGATGATGAAAAACTTGCGAAAAAAAAATTCGCCTTGTCTCCCGGTAGGACTTGATTTTATATCTTGCGCCTCTCTGGGGCCCAAAAAAGGCCCAAATTGGGTCCAACTACAGTAAAATGAAATTATGGGAAAAAATCAGGACATAGATCACGAAAATGATCATATGGGAGAACAATTCCCTTCATTCCGATAGACTTCGACACTCGACCAGTATAACTTTCATACGCCAGGTTGTCTCCTGTAGTAGAATGTAAATACATGGGCCCGGAGAAGCGCAAGAAGTGGGTTCAAGTCCTACCGGGATACAAGACGAATTTTTTTGCATGTTTTTCAACATCAATCTTCATCTTATCTATTCCCTGAAATTTCAACTTACACAGTTGGATTCAATTCTCTACAAAAACGATATATGTAAGTTTATATTTTTTTTCTTTAATGTTGCATTCAGATTCAAAATCCAGATTCTCATTTCAGATCAAAGTTTGAGAAATGAATATTAGCTTCAAATCAGAGGTTCAATGATAAATAACATAAATCAGGAATTTGTCCCAAATTTTACAATATTTAAACCTTATTATCCATGTCGAGACTTACAGTTTTCCAGCAGCAAAACGTTTCGGATCATCCTGGAGACAAACGTTTTCGGATCAATCGCTCGTTGTTTTACCAGCAGAAACAAAGCAATTATTTGTTTTGGTTTGCCACATGCTTAACCCTTCGTTTCATAAAGTAACAAATTTGCAACAAATGTATGGAAAAAGTGAAAAATCGTATTTTATTTTAATTTTTTCTCTCGATGTACACATCATTTGCAACTGTTTAAAATGATTTTTAACGAAAAATAAAAAATCATGAAATGAAGGGTTAAGGAAATTCGCAATTGATGATTGCCGAACAATAGAACAGTGATGATGATGACTATACAAATGTTTACATCGTCACACGACTGAACGAGACTACTCAAGTTAGGTTCGCGGTAACTCAATGGTGTTGCCAGATATTCTGGTTAGCAGTATTTATTTATCAGAATACTCATGAAGAAATGAGTACTTCCCCGGTTTTGGAATATGAGAAGTGGAAAGTGACAAATAGCTATCGCTACTGTAATGTGAAGTTATTTAAAGACTTGACGAACAAACTTGAATAAAGATAACAATATTCCACTACTGAAATCTGCGTTGTTACTTAGTTTCTTCAACTATCCAGAATGATGCTTAAGCTGGAACAATCGCTTCATCCACATTCCAATTCGGCATAGAAAATGCTTTATCAATTGAAATTTCGGACTAGGCTGTTGTTTAACCATTCAGAAGGTATTTTTGTGATTTCAAGGAAGCATTTTTAATAAACATATGGATTATGCTGTAAAGTTATGAATTATTATGAGTATTTTGCATTAAAACTTCGATTCAGTTTTAAAACTTAGATAAAGAAAACTGACTGGAATTGAAATCCTGATTCCAATATATGAAAATTAAAATAAATTTTTGGAATATTGCTATTGAGTTTCTTTTTTCCGCTATAGCAGTTTTGATCGAAGCTCTACAATGTTCAAGAATATCTTGATATAAGAAAGAATTTATAAAAAGAATGAAAAAATGGTTCACAATTTCAAATCAATTCATTTACAAATCGAAACTAAGATTTTTCAATAAAAAAATGTAAATGTAACGATTTGGAGAAACTATTGCATATTTAAAACCACAAACCTGAAGATTTATGAAAAAAAAAACACTTTTAAATGGTTCATCAAAATTTACTAATTATAAATTATTTTTATCTAAAAATGTTTTCAAGGTTCTTCCTTCTTATCACTCAACCCTCCTCTATAAAAAAAAAAAAATGATTGAACACGGGTTTTTGTTTGTAGTTTTAGGAGATGAGATCCACGAATTTTTCGATATGTGAACCTGTTTGGGAAATTCTTTTTCTACAACGTTGAAGAAAACAGCAAAGTGATCAGAATTGCGGGCCCAAAGATGAACCGTTGTACACATTCTAGTTTATTCATAAAAAACCTAGCAATTCTGATTGAGAAAATTGTCCAATGATCAGAAATATAATTCAAATGATAAAGTTATTGATTTCAGAACCCTGCAGGGCTCAGTAAATGGTTTTGCAGTATAAAAACAGGCATTTTTAACATGCTTGACATTTTTGAAATTCCGATATTTGGAACAATTATGATAATCTAAACATTCGTGGAAATTTTAAAAATTTTGACAAATTGGAAATTTTTGACAAATGAGAAGCTTGATAAACTGTAAACTTAGAGAATTTTGACAAAAAGATTTTTTGATAATTATGATAATTTTGACATTTTGACAATTTTGACAATTTTGACAATTTTGACAATTTTGACAATTTTGACAATTTTGACAATTTTGACAATTTTGACAATTTTGACAATTTTGACAATTTTGACAATTTTGACAATTTTGACAATTTTGACAATTTTGACAATTTTGACAATTTTGACAATTTTGACAATTTTGACAATTTTGACAATTTTGACAATTTTGACAATTTTGACAATTTGGCAATTTTGACAATTTTGACAATTTTGACAATTTTGACAATTTTGACAATTTTGACAATTTTGACAATTTTGACAATTTTGACAATTTTGACAATTTTGACAATTTTGACAATTTTGACAATTTTGACAATTTTGACAATTTTGACAATTTTGACAATTTTGACAATTTTGACAATTTTGACAATTTTGACAATTTTGACAATTTTGACAATTTTGACAATTTTGACAATTTTGACAATTTTGACAATTTTGACAATTTTGACAATTTTGACAATTTTGACAATTTTTACAATTTTGACAATTTTGACAATTTTGACAATTTCGACAATTTTGACAATTTTGACAATTTTGACAATTTTGGCAATTTTGACAATTTTGACAATTTTGGCAATTTTGACAATTTTGACAATTTTGACAATTTTGACAATTTTGACAATTTTGACAATTTTGACAATTTTGACAATTTTGACAATTTTGACAATTTTGACAATTTTGACAATTTTGACAATTTTGACAATTTTGACAATTTTGACGATTTTCGCCATTTTGACAATTTTGACAATTTTGACAATTTTGACAATTTTGACAATTTTGACAATTTTGACAATTTTGACAATTTTGACAATTTTGACAATTTTGACAATTTTGACAATTTTGACAATTTTGACAATTTTGACAATTTTGACAATTTTGACAATTTTGACAATTTTGACAATTTTGACAATTTTTACAATTTTTACAGTTTTAACAATTTTAACCATTTTTATTCCACTGTTTTGGTTTCTAACGGTTAATGTCTCCGGACATTGGGTCAAAAAGGCTGCATCTTTTGTAGAACGATCTGTTGAGGATCGTTTAGTTTATTAACTCACGAAATATGACGCCAACGGAGCCATCTTGATCGTCGTCGCCATTGTTGTATGATCACGCCCGGTAATTGCGATCTCTGCTCATAGATCCATAATCACCTCATCACAACACATTATATTTTGATGCTGGCTCCGGCTCTGATTTTTTTTTCCAATCTGTGAGTTCGGTCTCCGTCGTTCATGATGGGTTCCCTCACGAAAGGTGCCACCAAAATCTCCTTGACAACCTCGCGTTCCGGATAATCTGTCTATGCTAGGTGAGCACGAACTTTGAAACGTCACTCTGACAGCTGCTGCCAGGTTCCTGGCTCTCCTCTAGTTTATTCCGGGGGATATACAAATTTAAGGAATCCATCCTAGTCCAGCGCAGAAGTCCCGGTCCCGCCTTGATCGGTGGACAATGGAATTCCAGATTTCGCTGCGTCGTCGTCGTCATCGTCGCCCAAGTTCATCGATGGCCTTCAAAATGCTCTCGAGGTTTCGTGAGTCCGTTCCCAAAAAATCGAAGCGCTCTAGTGGATTGACGAATCGACCGAGGTACACACTCAAAGCCTAGAAGAAGCCTTCAATAGAAAAAAGACCTATTTGTTTACGGTAATTGCAGGTCTCTGGCAAGGTCCCCCGGTCAAAGGCAACTTTGACGATGATTTCACACTTTTGAAGAGCCTTCTGATTTTCGGCAAATGCGTCGTCGTCGTCTTCGTCGTTCAAAGGCTTCTCCTTCAGCAGATTCAAAGCAATCGAAGGCTACTTGGATCAGCTGTAAAGGGGTTCGAATATATGGGCTTTAGCGGGCGACTCTACACATTTAATTGACATCTCTCGTTCGTTCTCTGCCTGCATCTTTACTACCCCGGGATTCTCAAAGAAGGTTTGTTCAAGTGCCACGCCTGCTTCGCCACAGAGGAGCTAGACTTGTTGGTTTTTTCCCTCCATCGCTCTATTCCCATCCAAGCATCTATCTATGTACCCAACTATTCGTTTCTAATAATAGAAGATCAGATTTTACCGCTCCGATCAGCAAAAGGCCGAAACGCCGATCGGTATCTCATTGATTATTATTGACGACCACATGACGCCGTTTTTCTCTTGTCAATCGATGAGAGTCGTTCAAGTGGGGATTTTTTTTTTTGCCTAACTGGGAGGAGAGATGACGATCAATTAATTTCAGTTAGGTTTGAATTTTGGTGAACCCAAATTTATCGGCTAATTGTGATGAGAATGGAGCAACCGTTTGGCTATGAAAAGACCTTTTTGAGCTATTGTTGATCATGAATTAGAATAAACTAGGTATTCGAGATCAGTGCGAAGAGATTTGAGCGAATTTGAGATAAACATTGGAATTGTTCATTAAAAATTAAAAAAAACACTCAAATCAAAATATTAAGTTATTTCTACCAAAACTCGCCTGCTATATTGGATGTACTATAGCAAAACTGAAACAACGGATGTCACAACATATAACACAAACGAACGAGCTAAAACGACTGTGGGACAGAGGATGCACCGATCAGGATTACGAGATAACAACTTTGAGGCAGCAAACAGCATTATTGGAACATGAAGCAGCTATGCACCACCTGTTCAACATCGATAAGGCCAAAATCATCGACAGGGGAGACAATCAAAACAAACTCATGATGCTGGAAAGCTGCCACATAAAAACAACATCATCATCAGTTAACATTAAAAAGGATACAGATATTTTACACTCAACATACACAAATATTTTTCAGTGTTTGGAAAAAATCACCCAAGAAGCAAAACACAATACCAAGGATCAAAACACAACATCACAAACATTAAATTACACCAACACAAATAAGTGAACGCCATATTTAAAAACAACTCGAAAACCAAAACAGTCCACAGTGCAAAGTTCGAATGCAGAAAATTTTAAAACTCCCAAAATTCAATAGAAAAACGAATATTCTACGAAAATTCGTCAGCAGTAAGTCTCACCCAACTTTAAAATACATGAAACACAAAATTATAACCAACATAATCCAACACAGAAACCCAATGACAGCAGTTCAAGATAAGCCGAATCAAACTTAACAAGAAAACGACACTTTATCGGTAAGCACCAACAAAATTCAAAGTCGATTTTCACTAAATTAGCAATAAATTGTAGCCCCTGATGAAGATCCAATAATGATCGAAACGTTGGAGTAAAAAACAGTCGTTTTTACTTAAAAATCCGAGACTGATAGCCGTTAAAAATCCCTAAAAAAAATACCAAAACTCATCAGCATATTTGGAAAAACCGCATGATCGAATGATATTTGTTCCGGCCTAGTAATGAAAAATAAAGATTCTTATTTCGGATGAATTTTCGATTTTTTTTGTGATACCACCCATCATTTTCTGCACAGTACTGCTGGTAACCTCATTCGCCATCTTGTTCCACCACTTTTCCAGTTGAGCGGGTTTTTTCATGGTTCTGCCACATTTCTTCAGTTTGCCCTTAAATATTGCCCAAACTTTCTCGATGGGACGGTGGATTGATACTTTTTTCAACAAAATCGATCTTGTTCTCCTTATACCACTCAACGACATCCCGGCTGTAGTGGCAGCTTGCCAGGTCCAGCCAGAACTTCACCGGACCTTTGTGGGACCGACTGAATGGCAAAACCCTCTTCTGGAGACATTCTTCTTTGTAAACATTTCCATTCATTGTGTCCCCAGTGATGAAAATCTTAGTCTTCTTCCCACAACTACAGACCCTTGCCAAATCATCAACTTACGAGCAAATTTATCTGCGAAAACAAACTTGAATCTACCCGCAACATTTCTTTCTTTTTACGCTTCGCAAGGTAAAATTTGTTACCGGGTATTTGTCCAAAATCAATTTTGACGTAAGTTTTGTCGTCCATCAAAATGCATTCGTTGTACTTGGTCAACACTTTCTCGTACAACTTCTTTGCCCTGGTTTTGGCAACCAGGTTTTGTTTCGTTGGGGCGTTTGCTTGCATGATACGGCCGCAAGCCTTCTCGCAAACAAATTCGTCAAGCTGTACAGTGGTTCGTCTTGGACTTTTTCGCCAAATCACGCAAGGAGATTCCAGGATAATTGTGAACTGATCGAATTACCTTTGCTCGCAGCTTCCGATCATATGTTCCACTCTTACGCCTGGTTTGTTTTGCTCGATCCACCGTAAGGGTCTCCCGGTAACGTTGCAGCACCGAATTTACAGTCGATTTTGGATATTTCAGGAATTTCGCGATCTTTAACCCTGACCACGTCGGTTTCTCTACGTGAGTCGATAACTTTTGACTGACTGCGTCAATCTTGATGAAATTTTCATCACTAAGTAAACAAACCATCCAGATCAAAACACTGTCAATAGATTCGCGATGAGACAACTAGAGGCGCTGCAGATAATGAAAAGATGCGACCAGATTCTATGTGAAACAGACTTTAGGTATTAAAAAAAATTCCTAAAGAAATTTAAAGAATATATATGTACATTATGTACATATATACAAATTGAGATTGATCATTTACTGTAAAAAGTTGGATTGATTGATTGATTGTATGAAATATTGTTTTATCTCTTATCGTGTGACTGCACTAGGTCGATTTTATGAGTATAGCGTGTAGTGTAAGCGCAACTTGAATACATGCATACTACCGAACGAAAACTTTCAGTCTATAAACTAGTTTGCGAGACTACAGTCGCGTTTAGTTGGAGGAGACTTGTCGCGGTTACAATAAAAATATGAGAGTCACCACAAAAAGATTCTACGACATCTATTTTAAACAAAATATGAGTCCAAGGCTTCTAAAGGACGATGAAACTTTTTCCAAGTTTGAAATGAGTAGGCATTAGACTGCTGCAAGTTTTGTATGGAAATTTTAAATTCTTTCATTTTAATTACTTTTTCTATCATGTTTTTGCTGCAAGAAATAGCAATAAAAACATCGGAAGCGATCTATCTAGTCCATAATGGTAACGAGTTTTAATTTGATATGGAAATATGTAAGGGAAAACAAAACTTTTCTTTCAAAAATTGCCAGAGATGTACTGAAAGTTCCAAATAATACAACTTTAGATGAAAAATATTCATTGGTTCTTGCAGTACAATCCATGTCAACAAAGCACAAACCTATCTTGTACCCCAGAAAAGATATTCGATGTTATACAAGTTTTTTTTTTAATTATTTTTTTTTTAACTTTAGCGTTTCTGAGTGATTTTTTGAATGCCGTGTAACCGTAGGATGAGAATAAAAAATTTCAAAAAGCTGCTTTGCATTGCTATTGAACTTTTTGATTTATATAACCTTTGCAAAAAACATGTCTTAAAATTATTAAAAGCTAAAGCAAGCCAAGTCTGCTATTTTTCAATACTTTTCAATGGATTCAGATTTTTTTCATTTTGAAACGGTTATAACTTTTTTCATGAAATACTTAGCTGCTTGTTGTGTTAGCAAAAAATGAAACTTAGGAATAGTCAAAACTTAAAATCAAAAACCAATTTCATTTCAAGCTTATTTGAATTATTGGAGGATTTATTGTGCAAAAAATTTTTCTTCCATATAAATTTCCAACTCAGGAATCAATTAAATCATCTCAAATTTTAAACTGATGCTTGGTGAACAAATTTCATCGAAAAAACATTCATTTTTTTGCAGCGGTCCAGTGGACATTCTTGTTTGCACTTTTAAAAAAAAAATATTTTTATTAATGACAAGATTGATGAGAAGAAGAAAGAACAACATTATTCCTGACTCATTTGTGTATTAACTGATAAAACTCTTATTGATTCTACCCGATTTGCGGTCTCATCACTTTCTACTTATGCCATAAATCGGCTGAACTTGGTAAAAGTACGTGTTTTCGAGAAATATCTTAAGTCATCGAAACGTCTAGAACTGCGACGTGTTGAAAAGCACTGCTCTTTATTTTGTCTGCGTTATGAGAAACTTGTTATAGAAGCACGGGTGTCAGATGTCCTGATTTTTCAGAATTTGTCCTGATTTTCGAGAGGCCGTCCTGATTTTTCAAAAACGCTTGAATTGTCCTGATTTAATTTAAATGGCCCTTAAAATGTCCTCATTTGTTCTGATTTTTAAAAAATATCTAACTAAAAATATTGTTAAATGATGAAAACATCAAACAAATTAAAAAAAATTATTTTAACCAGTTTAACCAATGATAGTCTTTAGTTCAAAAGATATTTAAATGGTGTTTTTCGATATTACTTGCAGGCCAGCCAAGTTTATTCTCGCTTCAGTTGCATAATTCGAGGCGTATTCAGCACCATTATTTCGCCTTTAGTAATGCAATTTAAGCAGAACTGCAGAGGTTGTTCTCACCAATTTAGTGGTGTCCTGAAAAATCCTGATTTTTTTCTCCGCGGTGTCCTGATTTTTGACTAAACGACATGGCACCTCAATATAGAAGCCAACATCATTGAAAACTTGAGTAAATTGAGTCTAAAATGGTGCTTAAGATCCCAATAAAAGTTGTTCTATCTATATATATAAAAATGAATTTCTGTCTGTCTGTCTGTCTGTCTGTTCCCTATAGACTCGGAAACTACTGAACCGATTTGCGTGAAACTTGACAGGTGGGGGTATTGGAGGCCGGGGAAGGTTCCTATTATGGATTGAGACCCCTCCCTCTAACATGAAGGGGGGAGGGGGCCTTTCATATAAAAGTAATAAGTCTTCATAACTCGAGAACTGATCAAGCAAATCAAGTAAAACTTGGCATGGGAGGGTATTTGGGTACGAGGAATGTTTCTAAGAATATTTGGTACCCCTCCCTTCTTCCAGTGAGGAGATATGAAGGAGGGAGGGGGTCTACCTTACAACTTTTAACATAACTGAAGAACTAATCAAGCTAATGGAACCAAATTTGGCATGGGAGGGTAGGGGAATACGAGGAATGGTTCTATGATTATTTCAGACCGCTCCTTTCTTTCAGTGAAGATACAGGAAGGAAGAAGGGGGCTTTCATACCTTTTTAATTGCATAACTTGGAAACTATTCGATCAAATGAAACCAAATTTCTCGGAAGTTTATTTGGGCACGATAAATAGTTCTTTGAATACCCTTCCCTCCTTCCATATAGGAAATAAAAAGTGGGGGGGGGGGGGGCTCCATTACAATTTTCAGCATAATTGAATAGCTAATCAAGCAAATGGAACCAAATTTGGTGTGGGAAGGTATTTAATTACAAGAAATGTTTCTGTGATATTTTGAGAACCTTCCGTTCTTCAAGTTTTAAAATCTTAAGGGAGGAGGGTGCTTTCATACACTTTTTACATCACTCGGGAACTTACCCAGCAAATCAAAACGAAATTGGGTTTGTAAGGGTATTTGAGCACATGGAAAGCTTCTGTGAATATTTGGTACTACTGCCTTCTTCCAGTTGCGTGATAGGGAGGAGAGAGGGGGCTTCTTTACAGTTTTTCGCATAACTTGAGCAAATAAAAACAACTTTGGCATGGGAAATCATTTGGATACGTAAAAAGGTAATTAGCTTATTTGAGACTTCTTTCTCCTTCAATTGGGGATACAGTTAGAGAAGACGGGAGCTCATATACGATTATGTTGCATAAACCAAGCACTTATCTAACAAATGGAACCAAATATGACATGGGAACAATCTAACAATCGAGCAAATGGATCAGAATTAGGCATGAGAATGTATTTGAATACGCGAAATGTTTGATCTTGATCCCCTCCTTCCAGGTAGGGAAGGTAGGCAGCAAGAGGGGCTCTGATACAAATTTTATGGCACAACTCGACAACTAATAAAGCAAACGAATCAAAATTTTGCATGGGAGGGTAGTCGAGTACAAGAAATGTTTTTTCGGTGATTTAGCACCCCTCTCTCCATTCAGTGGAACGATATAACGGAAAGAGGGTTACTCATACATTTTTTTAAAAATATTTTGATAACTAATCGAGTAAATGGAACCAAATTTGCATGGAAACATATTTGTGAGCGGGTACCTAATGTTGTTTCGATCAGTGATTGAAATCCTCACCAATTTTCTCATCAGAGGCATTCAAAATACACACTTTGAGGCCTCGCATAGCTATACAGGAGACGATACATATACATTCATTCAAACCTCCCCCCATGAGGAGGATCTGCTCTGAGAGACACTATCCGTTTGCTGCCCCGAACGAACTCTCTCAACGTTCGGTTGCTACATGATGCATGAAGAAGACGAGGCACACATACTCATTTACGTTGTTGAATTTGAATAACTCGAGCCGACCGCAAAGGTTGAGGCAACAACAAGAACAACCGAACTTAGGGGCCATTCAGATACCACGTGGACAGAAAATTGAGATTTTTGACCCCCTCCTCCCCCTCCGTGGACAAGCGTGGACATTTGGCAAACCTCTACCCCCCTCCCCAAATGTCCACGTGGACACATTTGAAATTTGTTTTTTTTCCTTAATCTTATTTGACAGCTAAAAAACACTACTTTTTGCCTTTTTTTTTATTAAAATGGCTGATTTAAAAAAAACGAAAAAGCATTTCCTGAAATGATATAATGTTAAAAATTTTGAATTCTTAATTATTATATTAATGACTTGCTTTCAAGTGGTTACTGGTTGTTTAAACTTAAACTGGAAAGCTTTGCAATTTTAAGATTTTGATTGAAACATCTTTATACTTATTTACCTTTAGAAAATATTTTGAAAGTATGTCCACGTGCACATGACCCAAACCCCAACCCCCCTCTCCGTGGACAAGCGTGGACATTTCTATACCCCCCTCCCCCCCTAAGTTGTCCACGTGGTATCTGAACGGCCCCTTATTGCGTTGCACGGCCCGCAACGTATGGTGAAAGAGCGGGGAAGAAAAATAAATGAAAAAACTAGCTGCCTGCGTGCGGTTGCTGTGCAATAATAGCAATAGCAGAAAAACCTCACGCATTCGATCCAGACACAAACGAGGAGACTCGGGTTTGCTCTGCCTTTTGAATTCGGTTCCCTCAAGGTTGTGACAGGAGATGAGTGAGAGCCATTCGTTTGGTTTTTTGGATTCGCTGCCTCGAATGTATATTGCTTCATGAAGGCGGCCATGTTGAGAGCGTATACATCATCGGTTTTGTCGTTTTCGCTGCCTCAAAGCAACCTTTGCTTCCGAGTAAAGCGTTGAGCGAGAGATGGTTGATCAACTCATGCTCAGCAAAATTCAATCACTGGTTTCGATGGTTTGAGACTCCCTTCTCCTGCCAGAGGGGAGACATAAAGTGGGGAGAGGGTCACCCATTTTTTTTGTAGCTCGAGAGCTTATCGAGAATGACGCCATATATGACATGAAATCGTATTTGTATACAAGAAGTGTTTTTCTAATGTTATGAGACCTAATTCCTTCCATTAGGGTTAAAGAAATGATAGCGGAGGAGAAGAGACTCTCACAATTTGTATAATAATTCGAGAACGAATAGGTAAAATAAGTGTCTCGTGATGTTATTTTGTTACATAAAACTTTTCTAGGATAGTTTGAGACCCGCTCTACAAATAAAGAGACAGCGAAGATTCCATACATAAAAAAATGGACATAAGCTTTAAATTTATGAGGCAAAGAAATCCAGAGGCATAAAAAGGTTTGAAACACGTATTCAAAAATAAATGAATTAAGATAAAAAAAAACGTTGCAATTTTATTTTGAAAAAACATTTTTATGATATTGAAATTGAATTTAGAATTTTGTGCAAATAAATGAAAAGTTATAACTAGGGACCACAAATTTCAATAACTTTTGGAAGGTGTAGCAAAGCACACCGGGTCAGCTAGTATTTTAATAAAACTATTTAAAAAAAAATTCACGCATTTTTTAGCATCTGTTGTTTATGTGTTGTCTACCTGATTTGAAAGCACAATTTTTTTCCCGGAATTTAACAGCAAGCTGTCATGCATCCCTAACATTTATTCCAATTTGATGAATTATGAAGAGGATTTTCAATCCTGATGTCATGATCCCTAATCATTTTAGAGCACAATTTTTTTTTTCAGGGATTTTCATCCTATTGGATGATTCATCCCATGGTTTATAGAGCACAACTGACAATATCGATACTTCAGATACTTCAGGAGTCAGCTGTACTAGCGATTGCTATCGCTAATGTTGTGAGCTTGTCTCTTTGTATTCTTAATGTTGAGCAGGGTTGCCAACATTTTTTTCCAAAATTCAGGGAGCCTTGAATACAAAAATTAGGCTTGAACAAAAAAGCCGAACTGCTGACTTTTTATTGCCATTTTTACAATCTTTAGTTATCGATTATGGTGATATACTAAATTATGAGTTTAAGACAACTTTTTATAGGTATCTATCGATTCAGCTCGATGGTTTCTAAACTTTAAGCTCATTCTTTAGATAATTTCCAATAGTGAAAAAAAGTTAATTATATAAAATTTACTATTTCTTATGAATAACGTTCTTATCATGGCTCCATAAAAGGCGATAAAAAAAGATTGAAAAAAAACTGGTTTACCAATTTTAATACGCCAGAATCTGTTATAACAAAAGGATGGGTTTTGTGATAATAGAGGATTGAAAATCGAACAACATCAGCCGTCCTTAAATTTCTTATTTTCACGAGTACTTTCTAAAATTTAGATTTCCGTTATAGTGCGCGGAGGAACACTACTGGGAATTGTACACTGGTCAGTTTCGCGGTCGTTAAATGAGCGGCTTCAGCGCCACTTCTTTTAGTCGAGGACCACTCGTCGAGTCCACATTGCCCGGCGAGAACTTTGACCTCAGGGCAGGTCGTTCCTAAAAGGATCCAAGAATGGATACGGAAGATCAGGTACAATTAGGAAGATACAATTAGCCTGAGTAGGAACTACTCGTATCGGCTTCCTTTCCCAATTAATAGAAAGCTTATGGATACAGCGTTCTATCCTCTTAGAAACACTCGCTTGTGCTTCTCATCACTGGCTTAAAAAGACCAACTCACCCTAACTTAACACGTGATACGAAGCAGAAGCGAGCAGACTGATTTCCCGGGCAGTCCTCCCAGAGTAAAAGAAAACTAATCGGGGAAGAACACGTGAACCACCTTTTAACCCAAGAGCTCAATGTTCGGGGAAGCACAAAATAACAAACTAGAACATTTTGTTGGAAGAAAACATAATATTAACTTTGTATTTAACGTTCATTAACCTTCCCATGCCGTTCGGGTCAATATGACCCGAAGCGTACATTTAAAATCTCTTTATCATCATTCCAATATACTGAAGAACTTGGAATTTTGACAGACCAAGTATGTTCTATGAAAATAATGATCAAATTAACGTCAAAAAGTTGAAATTTGAGTTTTAAAAATCGGTTCATTGGGAAATGAAATACAGCTAAGCAAAGCAAAAATTGGATATCGTTTTTTTAAAGTTAGATTTTTTTCTACCGGAAGATCTGAGATAGCGGTCAAAACTTCCATTGGACCCTAACACTGTCGGATAGATGGATTCTTGACGATTTCAAACATCAATGAAACACTTGAATACAGAAAAGCTGTCAAAAGTTATGAGTATTTTAAAAATAAAATTGATTTTTCGGACTTTTTACTTTCTGAACCAGTTTCTGATAACTTGGTAATACATATCGACTTTATTTTAAAATTTTGTGTAATAAGAACAAATTACCTACACAATGAATATAATAACATCAAAATCGGTTAACATCGGTTAACAACTCAAATTTCCCCGAAACGGATATTTTGCGAACGGCATGGGAAGGTTAAACATATATTCGGAGAAACTATTATTCTATTTTCGGCATGCTAATTTTGGTTTATTTTTCTTATCCTAGGATTACATAAAGTTGACTTCTTATTGTTCCTTCCCTAACTTCCCCTATTCGTGTGCGGTTTACATATTCTGAAGACTTTTTGGCGAGTTTTCAGAAGTGGAACCCTTCAATGGTTGGCGGTTCCGAAATAAACTGTGTGTGTTTTTGGTTAACTTTTACATGAGGAGTTTGCTGAGTGTAAATCTATTTATATATGCGCATATTTTTAATTCTCACTCATGCGGTACCGTTTTAGATTCCGGCCGATAAAGTAGGCTTGCTTGCGATAGTAAGACGGTGTTACTTTGAGACCGTGGGTCAAACGACGAAGTTGATGATGTTAATGATTTCAGCAACAACGAGCCGAAGAATTCAACGGCCGGAATTATTATTCTGGAGGTTGGAAAAAAAAACATATTGTGCATGCTCGCACTATATGTTCCTGGAGAAATTCCCAAATGGGTACATACCTTCGGTGGAGTGATTACCAAGCACGTGGTTACTCGACACCGTATCGGGTCCAACGTTTAGTGTAGGTGGCGCTTCGAAGAGAATGGTGGTGGCTTGATGCAAAATAGAGTGGGTCATCCAAGTGACGGCTGACGACCTCGTCCGACTCTCAGTGGCCGGGGTCCGAATCCTCACCGTGGTGTTGTACCGGAACTGCTGGGCTGTAGCGGTGTTAGCAATCGCTAGATGTGCGTCGGCTTTTGAGCTGGATATAATTGCCAGATTACAGCAAACAATTAATCACACACAGAACACACATTTTGGGCAAATGAGGTCATCTGACCACACACAAATTCTAGCTAGCTATCTGGATGGGCTTAATTAATTTCCTGGGAAGGAACATGGAACATTAAAACACTCAAATCAAAAGGCACTTAACGTGTTCTTACGGTACAAAGACGCGGAACAAGAACAATCTCGCTTCTGATTTTTACCACGATTGAATTCGGAACAACCCAGTGGATTCAAGGGATTCCTCAGATTCGCACAAGGGCCATCGGTGGTTTCAAAAGGGGAGTCGAAGATTTCCCGAAGGAAGTCGTTGACCTTTGGACACAATAACCAATGGGCTTCCACCCAATTGAAAATAGGGCTTCTCTTTCCCTCCTACTCAGTCTAATCGTTCCATCTCATAACGATCCACCCTTGGAATCCCGATTCCTTTAATAATGGGGTCAACTCGAGAGATGACGCTGAGCGCGCAACTTCTCATTGAGACAAATCCTGTAGAGCGCAAGCTTCCTCCACTTCCTTTTAAACACGTGCATTATCAAATGCATTTTATAAATAAAGGCGCTTCTAAGCTGTAAGTTCTAAGTATGAGTCTACATATTATAGCATGCAATTGACTACAGTAATGAACGAATTTATTGAAGTAACGAAACTTTATATAATAATAATATTTACACAAATACGAAAATGTAACCCTGTTACACCGTACAGGAATTTAATTTTAAAGCTCGATCAGATTTGAAATTTGCATTATAAAAACAAAATTTAGACCAAAAATTAAGTTTAAAGTCTCACATAGAGTAGTGCATAGGCAAATTGTATATTTGATAAATACGGTTGAGTCCACCCTTCATATTTTTGTGGAACATCGCAGCGCAAATATAATAACTTCTCTAGAATAAGTATGGAATAATCTTTCTTGTGGATATAATGTTATTGCAAAGATTATTTACCTTTAAGTTTGTGCTAAGTAAATTAAGACGTTCGAATAATTAGAGAAAATGCAGATCGATAAAAAGTTTTAAAAAAATCTTACTTTGGAAAATTCGTCAATCAACTGTGCTTTGTATGTTGAGTGAGATGTAAAATTACTACAACTTTCTAAATCTCTGTTCAACTTTTTTTTCGGCAGTGACTGAAACAATTCTGGTGGTTGATCGATTAAAAGACAAACGGTTTTAACATTTTTTTTACTTTTTTTGTGACCATTATCTTGAATTAAAAAGACACATCCACATATCCAACGTTAAGTTCTTTGAAGCAGCTTTCTTAGACACAAAGTGTTTTTTTTAATCAATGGATAAATGATACAGCCTTTTTATGAAGCTTGTTTTGAAGATGTTTTTCTTCGACTATGAATAACATAAAAACGAGTGAATTACTTTGTGTACGATTTGTACGGTAGAGAAACAAGCGAGATATAGCGATTTTAGATGAAGAGTGTTAAATTTACACGGGTATTTTTTGTAAGGGCTTTCAGGGAGCGTTTCATGAATTCATGAAAGATTCCAATAGATTTTTTGTTATTTGGGTGCGCCTGAAGAAAGTTACGAGCCTTCAAACTTGCAATAGTGTTATTTTGTCAATCCATGACGGATTAGGGTTAAAAATCTACATCATTCTGTTTATTGAAACATATAGTTGTTGAGATCAGGCGTGAGAACAAATAAATAATTGATTAATATGCTCAATAAAATGATTGAATATGTACAATCGTGCACGTATATAGCTAAAAGCACAATGAAAGCTCGATGTTACTCATAAAAGCATTCTCAAATGTATTAGTCATATCTGTATTAGTTCGAATAAATGAAAAGGTCAACTGTGAACTTTCCTACAATGTGAGTGAGCTGCTCTATCAGGCCTCAGTTAAGAGAATATCTTTGACACGAGTGCATGCGTTGCGGAGTGTCTGTAAAATCTGTAAGAGACTACAATAGTTTTCCATGAAAATTACTAAATCAGACTCAATTAGGCTTATTTCCAAAAATCAGGAAAAATGGGAGGTTTATCAGTTTATCAGGATGGGCCTTTAAAAAAAACAGACAAATGCTGAAAAATCAGGCACATTGGCAACCCTGATGCTGAGAGCTATTGCATATTCAGGATTCCTCAGTGCGGATTGATGCCAGCACAACAATGGTACATCTAAAGCCTAGTCCACACTAGGCAACTTGGACTGCGATTTCGGTTGCTGAGACTTGTTTTCAATTACATTTCATGATGTCTCGTCTCAAGTCTACAGACAGGTATGGGAGACGTTCAGCAACCAAGATGTAAACATAAAAAAGTCTCAGCAACCGGAATCGCAGTTCAAGTTGCCGAGTGTGGACTAGGCTTAATGCACCAAAATGTCTGTCTTATTAAATCAAATTTTTTCCCATTTTTTTTGTCCTATTAAATTGTCTCTAGTCTAAATTCAGTCAAAGGATTTTATGTTTTGATGACTTGTTATGACACAGCCATAGAATGTTTAAAAAAAAGCAATAAAACTTAGTCGTAACCATTTCGAATGACAAACCATTTCCGAATTTTCTTGGAATGTGAAAACCCACAAAACATCCCGTCAAAAAATTCCAAAGCGAGGACGGAGGAGAAACCGGTGCTCGACAGGAAAAGCAAAAACACCCATCACACATCGGTTGGTAATAGTTTCAAATTCATATTTTATATCACGCCATGACAAGACAAATATACAAATCTCAACGCTTCGGTTATGAATGCCTTTGGCCGCGCTCCTCACACCTTCGACCCGGTCTTTTTGGCCGTCCCGACTCACAGTACGTGCCCCAGAAGCTCACGCTAATGTCCCCCGAAACCCCAAAAACCGATGACGAACACAGGCCAAATTGGAGCAATGGAGAGAAAAAATTGAGGAAAACCGTCGACGACGACGACGACGATTGCCTGGCGACCGTCCCCCATATTCGGAAAGAGCTTCTGTGGACCATCATCATCACTTGTTTGTACCGTTTATACTCCTCTGCTCTTCCCGTGGTCCTCCTCTGAACCTTCAATCTCCGGACGAAGAAAATAACAAACCTTTTGTTTACATTTAGCCGGACCCGGCTCGGCTCGATTGCTCCCGGCGTATACCTGTCGATCGGGTTGGAAAAATGTTCCCTCTGAAAACTAAAAGTGTCATAATTTAAAATAAAATTTCCTTCCCCCACACCGGCCCACTGATGCCTACCTCGGGTGACCACATGGGCCGCGCCAGTACAAATTTGCCACCCACTGCTCCCATGGCAACGACAAACATATGCTAGAGGTGTCACAGAAAATTTCGGTTCCTCGAGGCCTCGGGCGGTTCCAAACAAATCCGCTTCCTGCTAACGTCGAGTAGAGAGCGTCGCGCGGTTCATGGGGATCGTCATCTTCATCCTCCGACTGAACTCCGAATGTTCAAGGAAGAGTGGCAGGCAACAGCAGTGCAGTGCAGTGTGGCGGCCTGCAGAGATCGTTTCCAGAGATGTAAACAACAGAAATTATGGTGTGGGCACAGGCTAATTTAGATTTTTGGTCGCCACCGTCGTCGCCTACTTGGTTAAACGTTGAGTTGAAATAGTTGTTTTTTCTCTTCCGAAACCAGCAACGAAGCCGGCGACGACGTGAGGACGCGTCGTCGATCGGAGCGATGACAGCTTCCAATCTCGGAAATGGGAGAAACGATCCCATTGTATACGTTCAATGACATGTTGCATTTTCTTGGAAAGACGAATGACTTCTGAGAATGTGATGAATCCTTTTAAAATAATTGTTGAAAAAATTTGAGATAACTCAAATGACAAAATGACAAAATTTACACTCAAAACCATATTTTCAATCAAACATCATCAAAATGACAAAAAGGGCAAACATTTCAGAAATGATCTAAATTGCCTGAAATCCAGAAAAGGATTAAAATGACAAAAAATATAAAAATGACAAAATATATAAAAATTAAAAAAATTAAAATAAAATTTACAAAAATGACAGCATGAAAGATGAATTTAATGCAACTCAAACTCGGTGATTCGAGTCTAATTTAAAAAAAAAAATTAAAAGAGAAACTAACGTTCTTCCAATGAAAACATATCAAAATAACGATAACAAGACACTTAGGCTCTGCAAAAAGATCAATTTTCGCGTGAAAAATTTTTTTATTGTAGATTTTCAATACAATTTTATTCAAATAGTTTCATATTCTTATCCCGCAGAACTTTTAGCAATTGCTTGATTTGTGTTGTATGGCAACGGTTCGGTTGACTATTAAAATATGTCCGATAATATACAAGCTATGGAAAAAACGCAACCCACGACTCTAAAGCCAAAAAAGGGTTCACACAGGATGAGAAAATTTGAAAATGGATCATTTTTTAGTTAATTCGGTCTTTGATAACCGATGAACCAATAAACCTACATGGAAACAAAAACCAGATTTAGAATATAATTATTTTCCTTCATTCAACTAAGATAACAGACCAAGCCTAAATATTCTATTTTCAGACATCCAAAGCTTTGAAAAACTTAAATTTTACAATTTTTTTAAATTAGTTTAAATAAGATTAAAACTTCTTCTGACAACATGATGAAAAAAAAAATGTTGAGTTGATCTGATTTCAATTTTTTTTTTAATATTTTTCTTTCGGAAACACAAGGTTCTCTTACTTTCACAGTAAGTAGACGAGTGGTCGAAACAAGAAGATAAACATTTTGCATGACCGTAATTAAACCGTCATAAAACGAGCTGCACATAAAATGCCATAATTCAACCATAATAAAACTTCCTAATGCTAGTTGGCTTAATCTGTGTTACTTCGGAGTGAGCAAACTCCATGAGTTCCGCAGTGGCAAAACCAAAATGGCTGATAAGGAATTTTGACATACTGTAATACCTCCTTTGTATACACACCTTGATCCCGACTGTCTTTTGGATGGCATTTGCATCACTGTTTATTTTCTTTAAAGCTTTTTATTTTTCTGGATCTCAATTCTTCCCCTAAAAACAATTAAAATGGTTTATATGTTCTATTGAATTAATATTTTTGGATTAATATTAAAAAAAATTAAAGGTATTTATTTTATGTTAAGTGTTTGTTTTTAAATTAACTTGATTGTACCGTTGATTGATAGCCTAAAGCTATCTTTATTGAAGTGCATTTGGAGTTTAATATCACACTGGATTTTTTTTTAGGTTTCCGGTCTCAGGATAAGACGAATACAATTGTCATTTTTAAGCGAAAAATAAAGGAAAATTGATGACTGTCAACAAATTTTACACTGCACAGTGGTCCAGAACAAACATTTATCGTGACAAAATTAATTACGCAAGATATGTACGTTTTAGACATATGATTTCTTCTGCAAAGTTGTTCATAATTATAAGAGCCATATTTTAAAAGAATATAATATTAGGGCGTGTCATCCTCCTGGGAATTCGTAATGCTAATTTCTTTCAAAAGCTAGATAGAGCAGAACTGTGTTCTACAATGTTGTAGATTTTAACTTTTCAACGAACTTTGCTGAACACACGAAAGTCGTACGATAAAACGTTTTCATTTTATAATTTTTTAAAGATTTACATATTAGAGCGTGTCGAAAAAAACAGTTTTTTGACCATAACTTTTTCTAGTGAAGTTGTACAGTGTTGATGTATTCACAACAATTGTTCAGCATAATAATGCGCACGTTTTTCTTTAAGATTATAGTAAGCTATTGTTTTATATACAAAAGTTAGGAGCACAAATGTGTTCAAATTTGACCATTTTTGAGCTGCAATATCTCTGATTTGTGCAATCCAACAAATCTGAAATCTATTGCAAAATGTAGCTTGAAACATGAATATTAAATGCTGAAAAAATTGGAGATAGGTTTTTCTTTTAATTCGAGATTTTTAATTTTGAAAATCGTAATTTTTCATGATTTTTCCAAAGAATTTTATTAAATTTTAATCCTTTTTTATCAGAAACACAACCAATACCAATACACACGCCACTCATTACTCGTGATATTATTTTGAATTCTTCAGTTTCTTATTTAGCAATGATCTGAAACATTTTATTGTTTCAATAAATATTTTTTTAAAAATTAACAAAGTTTAATTGTTCAAAGAAAATTCAACTTTCTTCAACAAATTTTCCGCAGCTTCGGGCATTGGCGGAATTTCTTTGACTCTCGGGACGCGATTGGTCAATGAAATGAGCGGATCAGAAGTAATCTTGAATTAAGTTCAAAATTAATTCATTGAATGAGAGCAATTTATAATATTCAAAAGTTAGATTGACCGAATTTTCTTAACAATTTTAAAATTGGCGCTTCTTGTCGTAATTGGAAATTTTATTTGTTTGCTGGGCAAATATAATTTGTTACTGTTAGTTCATCATCCGATTTGCATGATTCCACGTTGTGGGTATAACGGTCAGCAAGCACATGTCTACCGTTTATTTAACTGATACTTGGTAACGTCCGATCCCCTGATCGAAGCTACAAAGATAAGGCATCATCTTCTGCGTAGCGGAGGTCAGGGGTGCGCCGCGAACGTGTGTAGGATACCTCAATGTCGGGGGGTATCCGAGTTGTGCCGCTTCCTAAGAGGGAAACTGCGGGGATAAGACTATACCTTCCTCGTAGCGGATCTCGAGGGAAGAGGGTTAACCACTGTCGGGGGATACCCACGGGTAGAGAGGCTCTCGACGCCGGGCGAGCCTCTCGAGTCGGTGTAGGATGTCGTCACCGTCGGGAAACATCCGAGTCGTAGCGTTCCAAGTCCCGAATGTGTGCCGTGACAGGCGCGAGTCTAGGATAAGCTGCTCTCGATCTGGCACACAACGGGCAGGAAAATCCGCGGGCCAAAAATCCTAGGGTTGCCAACCAAAGGGGGATAAAGAAGACCGGACAACGGTCGGAGTAGACTGACCCCATCGACGGGGGGCTGTCGAGTAGAGTGCGTCCGACCCCACGGTTTGAAGTTACAAAGATAAGACAATACCTTCTGCGTAACGGATGCCGTGGGTGCGCCGCGTTCGTGTGTAGGATGCTCCACCTTCGGGGAGTATCCGAGTAGAGCGGTTCTCAACGACAGAAGCTGCGGGGATAAGACTTGACCTTCTTCGCAGTGGAAATCGTTGGGAAAGGGTTATTCCACGTTCGGGGAATACCCACGGGTAGAGTGGCTCTCGACGCCGGGCGAGCCATTCGAGTCGGTGTAGGATGACGTCTTCGTCGGGAATCATCCGAGTCGTTGCGTTAAGTCCCGCGCGTGTGCCGTGACAGGCGCGAGTCTAGGATAAGCTGCTCTCGATCTGGCACACGACGGGCAAGGTGGCAAACTTCGAACCCTGAAGATAAGAGGTCGGGCTTCGAGTCGGAAGAGGAGAGGTCAGGCCTCAAACCTTCAGGCGGAGAGGTTTGTGTGGTAAACCCCGAGTCTTTATGATAAGAGGTCGGGTCCCGAGTCGTAAGAGGAGGGATCAGGCCCCTTACCAACAAGAGGAGGGGTACAAGTGGTCACCTCGAGTCATTACGAGGAGAGGTCAGATTTCAAGTCGTTAGAGGAGAGATCGGGCCTTGAATCGTGCAGAGGAGAGGTAAACCTCGAGTCGATGCGAGGAGGGGTCGGATCTCAAGTCGTTAGAGGAGAGATCAGGCCTCAAGTCGCGAAGAGGAGAGGTTTGTGTGGGAATCTCGAGTCATTGCGAGGAGATGTCGGTTCTCAAGTCGTTAGAGGAGAGTTCAGGCGTCGAGTCGTAAGGATGAGAGGTTTTGCTGAAAGTGGTCTCGTTAATGAGTATTGCCTTTGAGCGCGTTAGCGCGAATAGACCTCCCACTATTGAAGCATAGTGTACCAAACAGTTCGAGGTGGGAACCAGGTCTGCGGCCCCAGGTGGAGTTTAGGGAGTAGGGGGTATACACGGAGTATATCATGAGTCTTCCCATTGTACCCATGGACCCAGAGTAGCAAACTGGGGGGACGCGGTGGCTCGCCGTGCCTTGGAATACAATCCGTAAACCGGGATTTACCACCTGTGGTTACCAACTAAAAAAAAAAAAAAAAAAACTTGGTAACTGTTTGCACAATTGGTTGCTATAAACACAATGCATTGCAATGCTACACGGAAAAAAATTGAGTGGTTATCCCAAAGACGCTGTCATGATAATTTTACCATTTCAGCGCTATAGTATTTTCAACCATGAAAAGTTAAACATCGATTTTGTAAAAGTGCGCATGAAACAATATTGAAATTACTATGTACCTGGTAATTTTCGATAACTCTCAATGTTTGTTGTCGAAAATACTATGGTCATGATAATTTCATCATAATTTCTATTACAACTAGCGTCCGCATAGTAATTTAGACATTGTGGCACCAATTCATATCAACAAAATACTACGCGCATGGTACTTTTGAGGACAAAACATTATTGACTCAAAAACATAAGTGCGTATGATAATTTTACCATGCAAAACATTCTTGTTGTTTACACTAATTCAGGATCATTAATCATCAAACCCGTGAGTAAAAAAACTAATTTTCAGCTGCTTTAAAGTTTCATATCTTTGAAAATCTTTCCAGAGCATCGGGAGAACACACCGACACATTGACCGACGTTTGTCGGAAGTGTGAATTTTAATGTTTCAAATAATGTCATAATACATGCATGCAAATAAACAAACAAACATACATAGTAATTTTACTATTTAAATCAAGCTCCTCGCTCCTCCTAATTTTTATCATAACACATGCTAGTTTCATCATGAAACATATTAATTTTACTAGAGACGAAGTAGAACAATGCATCATTTCATTGACAATTTTACTAAAACGCAGTCGAATTTACTATGCGCAGCCAAATTGAACACATAGTAAAATTGCTATGCATAAGGTATTATAAACAACAAAACATATTTGACTCAAAAATATGGTTGTCTGTTGTTCATTTAAACCACGGATTTAGTAATTCTACTATGCTTTTTTTTGTGTGTATAATCTGAAGTGACGTTTATTACATCTTCTGATGTTTTTAAACTTGGTGCGGCTTATCGTTACGGACTATTGAAAGGTGTTCAGCAACTCGTGTTTTAGCTCGTTCGGTTTTTAGTAGTGCCACAGAATTAGTTAAAATGGAAATTCCACATAGTGAATTGTTTAATTTGCTATCCACTGGTAAAAAGCTCCCTGAATTAGTGCATTTTGTAGAAAGTAAAGTGAGTGATGGTAAAATTAATGTTCAGGACCGCTACGGATTTTCTCCGTTGCATGCATATATACGATGCATGGAATTATTTCTCAAAGTTTCCTACAGATAAGGATTGGATAATCCTTCTTGGCGTGTTGGTAAGATAAAAGTAACAAAAAATTATGATTGTTTTAATAATGATCTTTCTTGCAGTACGGCATGACCGAGATTTAAAAGAAAGAGAATCTATTATCAAAACAAATCTTCGGAATGAATTGGGCCTAAGAATTAGTGAGCCGCGTCCGGAAGGAGGAAATAGTAACGACGGGAACACGCCTCGTAAATTTTTCGAAAATTTCGAAATAGTTTCCCGGATAACTGGAATCAACCAAAATCTGTTACAAAGAATTCGCACTCTTTTATTAGTTTTAAACAGTAAGGTTGAAATCGATTTTGAAGCGTATCAAGCATACGCCGAAGATTTCAAAAGAATTCAGTAGGGTTGCAAACATCGAAGACGTATTTAAAAGGCTGCTGATTACTTCTGAACTGCTCAATTCATTGACCAATCGCGTCCCGAGAGTCAAAGAAATTCCGCCAATGCCCGAAACTGCGGAAAATTTGTTGAAGAAAGTTGAATTTTCTTAGAACAATTAAACTTTGTTAATTTTTTTTTAATTTTTATTGAAACAATAAAATGTTTCAGATCATTGCTAAATAAAAAACTGAAGAATTCAAAATAATATCACGAGTAATGAGTGGCGTGTGTATTGGTATTGGTTGTGTTTCTGATAAAAAAGGATTAAAATTTAATAAAATTCTTTGGAAAAATCATGAAAAATTACGATTTTCAAAATTAAAAATCTCGAATTAAAAGAAAAACCTATCTCCAATTTTTTCAGCATTTAATATTCATGTTTCAAGCTACATTTTGCAATAGATTTCAGATTTGTTGGATTGCACAAATCAGAGATATTGCAGCTCAAAAATGGTCAAATTTGAACACATTTGTGCTCCTAACTTTTGTATATGAAACAATAGCTTACTATAATCTTAAAGAAAAACGTGCGCATTATTATGCTGAACAATTGTTGTGAATACATCAACACTGTACAACTTCACTAGAAAAAGTTATGGTCAAAAAACTGTTTTTTCGACACGCTCTAATATGTAAATCTTTAAAAAATTATAAAATGAAAACGTTTTATCGTACGACTTTCGTGTGTTCAGCAAAGTTCGTTGAAAAGTTAAAATCTACAACATTGTAGAACACAGTTCTGCTCTATCTAGCTTTTGAAAGAAATTAGCATTACGAATTCCCAGGAGGATGACACGCCCTAATATTATATTCTTTTAAAATATGGCTCTTATAATTATGAACAACTTTGCAGAAGAAATCATATGTCTAAAACGTACATATCTTGCGTAATTAATTTTGTCACGATAAATGTTTGTTCTGGACCACTGTGTACTGGAATGACCATCTAAATCAGTGGTTTTCAAACTTTTTCCGTTAATCTAACTTCAGATAACTCAAAAGCCAACACATAACCTACAAACTGTAACAAAACAAAACTTAAAATTCCATCAAAATAAATTGCTTTAATCCTCGAGAAAGAAATTGAAAAAAAAATATAAAATTCCTAGGACAAACTCTTTAATTTGTAAAAACAAAGTTTATTCTTAAAATTTAGTTTTGGTCAACAAAATTGTTTTCCAAATAAATTTGCCATTATTGTTCGCAAAACAATTACTGTTGATTCGGTGAAATAGCATTTAAAGTATAATGCATAGTTTTATTTCTTGATAAAGTATTTTTTTAGATGAGCAATAATTCGAATGAACACGAAGTTGATAAGTCTTAAAAAAAATTAAAAAAAAAGGAAATTTTGAGCTTTCATTTATGAAAATTATTGACTAAGTCTAGAAACTGTTTTAAGCTTAGCAGTAATAACGGGTCTAATATTTATAAACAGATGATTCGGATGGATTCGGACAATGTTAGTAAAAAATCGAATATTTTTTTATGTTTAAACATGAAATATTACAGAGTTTGATTTAATAATCAACTAGCTGACCCGATGCGCTTTGCTACTCCTTCCATGGAAAAACTTAAGTTTGTTTGAATTATTTGAATTTAACCCTTAATTTCATGATTTTTTATTCTCCCTTGAAAATAATTTTAAACAACTGGAAATGATGTGTACATCAATAAAAAAATTGAAATGAAATACGATTTTTCACTTTTTTGATACATTAATTGTTACAAATTTGAAACTTTATGAAACAAAGGGTTAATTAAATTCAAACATTACTTAAAAGCGAACTATTTTTCATGGTATCTGAGCATCTAGATTGTCTTGAGTCTAAACTTGAAGGTTGAAGGAGCCCTTTAAATTTAAAAACAAAAGCGCCCCTTTTTAAAGCAAGTGGAGTTTGTGAAAACAGTTAAATTTGCAATCGAATAGTGTGCCAAATTTTATGAAAATAATAAGACATTGGTTTTGTTAATAACATGTGTTTTTTTATGAAAGACACTTCACCATCCTTGTGGTATTCGTGTCTGCTTAATAATTATGTTACATTTATTGACTATTTATGAGAATCTTCAGTTATTAAAATAGATAGCGTCTATCAATACAATATATCATCTCATTTTGTTTTTTTTTGTAAATTCAATAAATCTTAGCCAAAAACGTCGAATTGCTCACGTTTATCAATTTAAAACAAAAAAAAACACATTTTATCATATCACATTTTTGTAAATTTAGTATGCCCCCTCCTTCCCCCTTTTTTTGGATTCGGAGTGGTTTGAAAGTTTTATGAAAACCAACTCCGGTCTTGAAAACGCCTACATATCTAATTTCATGTTGAACGATTCAGTAGTTTCCGGAAATCAATCGAACTGTACATTTTTTATTAAACTTGTATGGGAGCCCCTCTCTTCTCCCTTCATTTGGAAGGGTTTGCAAGTACTTGAGAAAACAGTTCCGGTCTTAAAAAGAGTCAAATACCTAATTTTACGTTGATCGGTTCAGTAGTTTCCGAAAATTGTTTGAATTGTGTCATATTTCAAGTGATTTTGTATGAGAGGTCTCCCACCCTTAATTTGGAGGGGTTTGAAAGTACGATAGAAACCATTTTCGGTTTAAGAAACGGCCATACAACAAACTTCACGTTGATTGGATCTGTAGTTTCCGGAATTTGTTCGAATTGTGACTTGTTTTTATAAATTTTTATATTGGAGCCCCCTCTTCTTAATTTGGAAGGTTTCGAAAGTATTTAGAAAACCATTCCCGGTTTTGAAATCAACCACAAACCGAATTTCACGTTGTTCGGTTATGTAGTTTCCGGATATTGTTATTGTTTTTAATAATTTTGTATGGGAGCCCCCTCATTGAAGTTCGATCGGATTGAGAGTATTTTAGAAACCATTTCTGACCCAAAAAACTTTAACATACCAGGTTTCACACTGATCGACTAAGTAGTTTTCGAGTCTATACGGAACAGGCAGACAGACAAACATTCATTTTCATAACTTTCAAGCATTGCCATCCAAAATTTATACTATTCAGAATAACTAAAAAAAAACTTACAAAACTTATATATCACAACATCAAAATCTGTCTGTGTTCAGGCCTGCACATACCCCTGTGAACTTATCTTTAGATATTTTTGTAAAATTAACCTGGCTAAAATTTTGTTTTCAGAGTTGATTCAATGTGAGTTTCTACTTTTTTAAAAAAAAAATGTGTCAAGTTCTCGAATCGATTAACTTAACGACAATATTTTTGATTGGAGAATAGTATCTGATTTACAGGAGTAATGAGCGAGAAAATTTTCATACATCATCTGAAATTCTAAAGCCACTTTTCTAAGATGATAGAATTTCAGCATCATTCGCCTAATGAACTAGTCTGATAAAGTTTAAAGATTTTTGTCAAAGGCTTTTTGTGTCTTTATGGGTTTAAAAAGATATGGTAGTATTATCTTTATAAACTATTATACAAGTATCAGTGATATAAGATCATCCTCTTACTCTCTGGTTGTTTTCTGAATATTTGAAAGGAGAAAAAAAAATGTTTAGGTACTATGCCTTTCTAGAGTGAAAATATTTTATTGCTAAATGTGTTTCAAAACTTTAATGTTCAAATGTAGTTTTTGATTAAGACCACCATATTTAGTCAAATGAACCATTCAAAGTTGGTTTTATAATTTGTTTGTTTTATATTTAAACGAATCAAATCAAACGTTTAAAATCGATTGCGTGAGAGTGATACTCCTAATTCAATTACCCGACCATACTCATTAACACTCCATGCACTTTTCCGTTTCGTCGTTCGACGTTCGTCATTTTCGGAAAAAGAGCGTATCAATTACGGCGTCATCAATCATCGCGACTAATTGTCGGCAATTTGAGGCCCTTCCCCAGATACCAACACAGGAAAAAAAACAGGGAAAAACAGTCACTGGAGCCCAAAAGAAGTTCGCAACCAATGAATTCGTCGCCCCAGGGCTTGGGATTTTTTGCTGCTACTTTTTTGGCCCTTTTCCCCAGAAATTCGGAGATCGATTCGGAAAAAACCCCTTCGACAGGTCGTAAATGAAGCTGCATCGAAGTGCCAATGTCCAATGTTTTAATGTGTGTTGTTCATAAGTGAGCGCATTTCGTTCCGGGGAAAATTTAAATTGTCTTTATTACCTTTTCGAATGTTAAGTGGGGAGTGCTCAGGGATGACAGTCACCCAGTCATTTTTTTTTTCAAGTTGGCCTCCTAGAGCACTTTGGCGGACATTTCGAGGTGAGGGTGGATCGGATCATGTGCTGGTAGTTATTTATCGCACCTTCAACAACTTCTGGTCCAGACCGGCGGCCGATTTGAGAGGGAATCCAGCCAGAAAGTCCATCTCTTTCTCCCATCCATCTTCGGTCAGTCAGGAAAGAGTAAGAAATCTATGTTGGTACCAATACCGTAACCTATTATGGTCATGGAGCGTAATTCCCAAAACGTGACTTGAAGTTGCCATCGACCGGAGGTTTTTTTTTCGTAGACTCAGGACTGCCAACCAGATAAACATAAATATTAAAAAATGTGTAATAACACAGCACATGTCCAGGGCTGATCATTTTTTTCTGCTTTTGCTACCTACTTCAACAGAATTGAGAGGCCATTTATGCGTCGCGCGGTGTCCGACGAGGGATGAAAGAATGATCGAGCAATGTCGATTCGATCGTGTCGCTATTTTCGCTATCGGTCCGGTCCGAGACATTTTACCTGATTGCGACCGGGAGGTTTATGCCTGGAGGGGAAAGATTTCCGCATTGCAAAAGTGATTGGAAAATGCTGGTAGCGATGCGCTTAGAGGGTGGATTTTTTCAAATCCACAAACTAGACGTGTCAAACTCATTGCGGTATGCGCCGCATACAAACTTCCACTGCACCAAAATTGTCAAAATTGTCAAAATTGTCAAAATTGCCAAATTGTCAAAATTGTCAAAATTGTCAAAATTGTCAAAATTGTCAAAATTGTCAAAATTGTCAAAATTGTCAAAATTGTCAAAATTGTCAAAATTGTCAAAATTGTCAAAATTGTCAAAATTGTCAAAATTGTCAAAATTGTCAAAATTGTCAAAATTGTCAAAATTGTCAAAATGGTCAAAATTGTCAAAATTGTCAAAATTGTCAAAATTGTCAAAATTGTCAAAATTGTCAAAATTGTCAAAATTGTCAAAATTGCCAAAATTGTCAAAATTGTCAAAATTGTCCAAATTGTCAAAATTGCCAAAATTGTCAAAATTGCCAAAAATGACAAATTTAAATTTTGTAAGTTTTGTCCAAATCTTAATTCTTGAATTTTAGAATCAAGCTCCAGTCAGTTTTCCACACTTAATTATCAGCAAATTGGTTCTATTTGTGGTTACAAACTTCAGTCGATTGGATGTTTACATGAAATCCGACCGTTTTGTTGAACCGGGTGTTTGCTAACGAACAATTGGCCCCTTAGGTTGATCGAAAACAACGACGATCGATGACCGGACGGCATTCCATTGAACCGTCAAACGTCGTCGTCGTCGTCGTCGCCTTCCAGATCCTGGTCCATCTGATGCTTGAAGCGTCGTTCGAGTCTCCGCAAAAAAGCAAAAATAGGACCATGCGCTAGGGGAGAAAAATGATGCCCAGAGCCAAGTAATTTTTCTCGGGGACCAACAGTTTTTCCCCCAGCTTTGGAGTTACACCACAAGTTTTGGTGAACGGCTGCCGATCCAAACTATTAATAGATCTATAAATTCTGGTAAGTTGTTTGTTTTCGTTGGACTTTTCCTTTTGCTTCGGGCTGGTGTCCAAAGGTTGGTCCCCTGGAGGAGATCCAACAAGTAAAAAATGAGAAGAAAACTCTAGCGAAGCGGAAAACTGTTTGGAGTTAACAAATGAATTAATGGGTTATTTACCCCTTCCTCGGATTCGGGAGGACTGACTGCTTCACGCCCTCTGGGGTCCAGCCCGAGTCACATGTGTACCCGGCACAAGAATGTCTCATAAAAAACTGAGCGTCTCAAATCGGAAATTAAACTGTGTGCACGCACGCACATGGCGATTGTTTTGTTTTTCACTTGTTCACGGGAATTGTGTTGTTTGGTGAGGAAAAACGAGAACCGCATGGTGACGGACTGCCATGCCATGCCGTCGTGTCGTCACATACCGATTCTTTGGACACGGTCACCTTTGGAGGGCTCTTCGTGACACGATTCGATTTTACAGAACAAAATCAGCTCGAAACGTGTATTTGAATTGAAATAAAAAAATATTTTCAAAAATCGGCAAAATGGTACTACATACATGCAGTACTATGTATTAAATATTGACCATATTAATAATTTTAAAAATTAAAAAAAAAATAAATTAAATTTTTTTTTTGACAATTTTGACAATTTTGACAATTTTGACAATTTTGACAATTTTGACAATTTTGACAATTTTGACAATTTTGACAATTTTGACAATTTTGACAATTTTGACCATTTTGACAATTTTGACAATTTTGACAATTTTGACAATTTTGACAATTTTGACAATTTTGACAATTTTGACAATTTTGACAATTTTGACAATTTTGACAATTTTGACAATTTTGACAATTTTGACAATTTTGACAATTTTGACAATTTTGACAATTTTGACGATTTTGACAATTTTGACAATTTTGACAATTTTGACAATTTTGACAATTTTGACAATTTTGACAATTTTGACAATTTTGACAATTTTGACAATTTTGACAATTTTGACAATTTTGACAATTTTGACCATTTTGACAATTTTGACAATTTTGACAATTTTGACAATTTTGACAATTTTGACAATTTTGACAATTTTGACAATTTTGACAATTTTGACAATTTTGACAATTTTGACAATTTTGACAATTTTGACAATTTTGACAATTTTGTCAATTTTGACAATTTTGACAATTTTGACAATTTTGACAATTTTGACAATTTTGAAAATTTTGACAATTTTGTCAATTTTGACAATTTTGTCAATTTTGACAACTGTGACAATTTTGACAATTTTGACAATTTTGACAATTTTGACAATTTTGACAATTTTGACAATTTTGACAATTTTGACAATTTTGACAATTTTGACAATTTTGACAATTTTGACAATTTTGACAATTTTGACAATTTTGACAATTTTGACAATTTTGACAATTTTGACAATTTTGACAATTTTGACAATTTTTACAATTTTTACAATTTTTACAATTTTGACAATTTTGACAATTTTGACAATTTTGACAATTTTGACAATTTTGACAATTTTGACAATTTTGACAATTATGACAATTTTGACAATTTTGACAATTTTGACAATTTTGACAATTTTGACAATTTTGACAATTTTGACAATTTTGACAATTTTGACAATTTTGACAATTTTGACAATTTTGACAATTTTGACAATTTTGACAATTTTGACAATTTTGACAATTTTGACAATTTTGACAATTTTGACAATTTTGACAATTTTGACAATTTTGACAATTTTGACAATTTTGACAATTTTGACAATTTTGACAATTTTGACAATTTTGACAATTTTGACAATTTTGACAATTTTGACAATTTTGACAATTTTGACAATTTTGACAATTTTGACAATTTGGACAATTTTGACAATTTTGACAATTTTGACAATTTTGACAATTTTGACAATTTTGACAATTTTGACAATTTTGACAATTTTGACAATTTTGACAATTTTGACAATTTTGACAATTTTGACAATTTTGACAATTTTGACACTTTTGAAAATTTTGACAATTTTGTCAATTTTGACAATTTTGTCAATTTTGACAACTGTGACAATTTTGACAATTTTGACAATATTGTCACTTTTGACAATTTTGTCAATTTTGACAATTGTGACAATTTTGACAATTTTGACAATTTTGACAATTTTGACAATTTTGACAATTTTGACAATTTTGACAATTTTGACAATTTTGACAATTTTGACAATTTTGACAATTTTGACAATTTTGACAATTTTGACAATTTTGACAATTTTGACAATTTTGACAATTTTGACAATTTTGACAATTTTGACAATTTTGACAATTTTGACAATTTTGACAATTTTGACAATTTTGACAATTTTGACAATTTTGACAATTTTGACAATTTTGACAATTTTGACAATTTTGACAATTTTGACAATTTTGACAATTTTGACAATTTTGACAATTTTGACAATTTTGACAATTTTGACAATTTTGACAATTTTGACAATTTTGACAATTTTGACAATTTTGACAATTTTGACAATTTTGACAATTTTGACAATTTTGACAATTTTGACTATTTTGACAATTTTGACAATTTTGACAATTTGGCAATTTTGACAATTTTGACAATTTTGACAATTTTGACAATTTTAACAATTTTGACAATTTTGACAATTTTGACAATTTTGACAATTTTGACAATTTTGACAATTTTGACAACAATTTTGACAATTTTGACAATTTTGACAATTTTGACAATTTTGACAATTTTGACAATTTTGACAATTTTGACAATTTTGACAATTTTGACAATTTTGACAATTTTGAAAATTTTGACAATATTGTCACTTTTGACAATTTTGTCAATTTTGACAATTGTGACAATTTTGACAATTTTGACATTTTTGACAATTTTGACAATTTTGACAATTTTGACAATTTGAACAATTTGGACAATTTGATTGGTAGGCAGCTAGGTGTTAGTGTAATCGCTTTGCACAAAACCATGTGAATTTTCTTCTAAGTGTCCTGTCTGTTTGGCTGTGGTTTAACTTTCGAATATCCTGTTCAATTTATTACCTGATTCATTCAATGCACTATGTTCGATTTTCAACGTGTTCGAGTGCGAAGGGTTTCTTCGCCAAATTTGTTGAAATTTTTTATTCAATCTTTTGACAGACGATATTCTGGTTTTCAAATTTTCACCTATGATTTTCTTGTCTGAATAGACAATTGTAAGTGAACTTTGTCGGTGCACATTTAATGGAAATGAAAACATTGGAAAAAAATGTAAAAAAATAACAAACAAGATAGTGAACCATTTGTCAAAGTATAGAAGGTAAACTGAGAAGGAAAAAAGTAATAGTCTTTTGTATTTATTTCGACTGAAAAAAAATTAGGATTTAATTTCAATGTGTACTGCTGATGTTTTCAAGACTGCTTGCTACACCACGGTGTATTGCGTAGAAGGACTTAAAGAAAAAAAAAATACAGTAACGCTAATTTTTGCATGGGCAGAAAGTAGAGTTTTTTCCGGTTCATTTTCACCATAAATTAAAATATATTGTCGGTGACCCACAATACAAAACATTTTTTTGAAAATTTTCTATTTAAATTCTTCAAAAATTAAATAAATTTCAAGTGTTTTATAATTTCAAAGGAGCTTATTCTCTAAATTTTAACTTTCAATACATTTCAATTGAACTGATTACACAATAATGTCATCAAAAACTTTCATAAAAATTTCCTATATTTTTTAAATAGTTACAGAGCTGTTTAAATCTAAAAAATGCTTTTAAACTATCTTCTAATCCTAAAATTTAAAAATTGGCTTGCAAATCCTGTCAGCAGTCTGAGAGGGACAAATTATCTGAAATAATTCGAGTTATCTAGAATAATATGAATCCACTCGAATTCATTATCTTTTGATTTTCTGATTGTAGCAACACTGAAGGGAATTTCATTTAAAAAAAGGTCAATGATTAAGAAAATCCGTAAACACTAGAAACCGTTATAACTTTTTTATGATAACGCTTATCGTGATGCGATCTGAAACAGAAACGCTTTGGAAAAGATAATAAGATAATGAATATTGAAAAGTAACCAATACGCTATAAACAATTTTTAAACTTCTCCTGATTTAAATGTCTCAAAATTCCATTCGCACTTCAGACTGGATGCAAATCGCTGCAGCAGTTCAATCTAGCTTGAAATACGCTTGTTACAGTCTTTTGATACAATGATCATTTTAAGCATGGACTTTAACTTTTTTATTTTTATTATTTACCACCCGCATTTTTGTAACCCTGCTGTACTCTGTGATTCTTCCATTAAATTCAAAGAGCTAGCATTACTGTTAGGGTTAAATAATCTGAGCTTCTACGGTTTCCAACCCACTTTATTATTTGAATAATCTCTTGAATTCTTTGTTTTAAATTGAGTTATATAGTTTTTTGGAAGTAATTTTATTTAATGAATGAATCTAGTCCAAAACTGTGATAAATTTGAAATTGTTCCTAGAAAATGCATTTTAATATTTTTTGTCGATCTTAAATTTACAAAAATTAACAGATCTGTTGGCAAAAGTGGATTGCAAATGATCGATACCAAACTTGCCTCCAGTGCGTTAGATTTATCATATTTTGTTCATCCCTTACTTATTTTAGTTATTTTACTGTACACTGAAGTTCTTCTTTATAGAACCTTAATAAATCATAAATGTTAATGCAATTCTGGTAAAAACTATAGAAATCATTGGATTGAATAAACCATAGAAATCCATAAAAACAAAAATATCAACAGAACTTCAATTCTTAAGCAAAAATGCAGTTCAAATGATTGATTGAAAATTAATTCACCTTCAAAATGAGAAAAAGAAATTAAAAATTTATGTTATGTCGCGGAAGATCAACGGATTTTAGTGCACGCACTGTAACTTTTGAACTAAATTTTATGTTTAAAATTTTATTCAAATCTGAACTGTTTAGATTTGTCAAATTTAATCTGAGATGAACAAAATTCAAAGATGTCATAAACGAGTGGTTTTATCATAAATTTTATTTTTGTTTTCTCAAGTGCGTATCCATATGCACACCTCCATGGGTTTCAGGGAACGTAAGCGGGGTACTCTCAGCACACAAAATTTTGAAATTATTCATCAAATTTTGATGATTGAGTAAGGTTATTCATTCTTGATTCAGAACTGATGCCAAACCCTCGAAAACTAATCCTAATTTTGAATTCTGCAATAGTTTTTTCAAAATTTTCTTACTTGTTGATTGAAATTCATTTCAGATTATAAAATTTTAAATACTTATTTTTATGCTTATGCTTAACATACATGCACAGCCAGATCTTGTCAGCATCCCGGTGAGTAGTAAAAGTGCATTTACTACTCAACTTAACTTGGGTGGGCCCACTGTGCAGTATTGAACGGCAAAGACAACTGGAACACAGGGCGGAAGAAACGTTGACAACAGTACCATACGTTTCCATACATTTCTCAATATAAAATTTTCAATAATATTATACTCGCTTCTGATTCCATACTAAGTATCAAAATCCAAATTAAATTTCCGTTTTTATGAAATTATTTTATCGGCTATATCGGTGAAATTTTATATTCTTTGAGGAAGAATATTTAAGAATTGAAAGAATATAGACGGATAGAAGATTAGAATAAGGTGAAAGATGTTGAAAATGAGCGGAAGGGTAATTTTAATTTGAAAAACTTTTCATCACATTTCATCAATTTGTTCCTCACGGGCCTACTACCTTGCAGTGGTTGATACCGATAGAGCTGTAGCAACCACCACACAATAGTAGGCCTAGCGTGGTTCGTCCCACAAGCGGAAACTTGCAGTACGAATTTCCGTTTTTATATCACGGATAATCTAGTTAAAGATTGGTGATTTTCGGATCGAATAATCATTAGAAACTAGAAATGAAAAGTTGTTTTAACTCGTCGTTCAAATTTGGTTTTGCATTTCATTCAAAATCCGATAAATGATTTGAACAAGCATTTTCGATATTTAGATTCTAATTTTCAAAATTTGAAAAAAAATACAAACCATCCTGAGTTTCGAGATTTGAACGCACTTAGTTCTTATGCAGAGTTTGAACATAACAAAGCTCCAAAATGGTTATCCGGAATTGAAAACTCGAAATATGAATTTTATTCGACATTCAGTTTTCAAAATCAAAATAATCTGACCTATTAAGATGACTATTTCGTTGAGGAACTCGAATTGCAAAATACTCTTTGTGGGCTGGTGGTGTTAGCATTGGTATGATGTTAGCCATTAATACCTTGAAAGATGCACACTTTAGTCTTAAGAAGAATTAAGATTTCTTCAAAGAAACATGAAGTTTCATTGAGATCCTATATGTGTGTGTTCGATATAAGACTGACTTATAATTCAAATTGTAAATTTTAAATTTTTAACCTAAACCAGGTTGTTTAAAAAAGTCAGCTGAATATCTCAAATAAGGTGCTCAGAATCAGCAAGTGCTCAAATGAAAGTTTCGACAAAACGTGTTTGAAAGTTTTTCAATTTTCTCGATTTTTCCTTTTCCTTTTTTATTATTCGAGCAGTTTTATTTCAATAAAAAATGTGTTTGATTGTTTTTTAAATTTAAGTTTTGGCTCAGATGTAGATTAAGATATCAAGAATTGATTAGTATGTTTAACTATAAATCGATGATTTAGGCTTCCATCCCTCTGATTGTGAGGGCCTCAAATAAGAAGTTGAATTTAAGTTTATTTTGCAGGTTTTGTTTTTATTTTATAAAAAAAATCATCTACAGGATTCGAATTATTTCTATTGATAGGTAAAGAAACATGTATTCTCCCCGTAAAAATTATCATATCACATGTTTTTTTGGAGTATTGTTTAATTTTATTGAAATTGAAGAAAAATTCAAACTTCATTCCTAAATTTGGATCAAGTTTGCAAGTATCAAATTTGATTTATTTTTAGTGATAGATAAAATCTTGAGTTTTCTCAAGATTTTGTTTATTTGATTCGAGCATAGATTAGGTTTTTTTAAATTGAAATATAAGGGGTTTTATTAGAAAAAAAACTAATTTTATGTTCCAATCCATCAAGCTTAATTCCTGATGTTTTTGACGAATTTAAAAATATTAACCATCAATTCAAGTAAGTTTCCTATTTTGTTATTAAAGTAGGCCTTCTACAAATCTAGCTTACAAAATTAAAGATTGAAGAACGTTTTTCAAATGTACTATTTTATACGAAAAACTAATATTGTGAAAGAAACTAATAATGAATAATCAAATAGCATTAAAAATAATTCTGTTTAAATTTTTCATTCATGCTTTGGTTGAGAAAAACTATCTTATAAAAGACAGGTCACCAGAAACCCTCCCCCCCCTCTCATGAGGTGGCTCTTCCTACGGCCTTGACGGAAGATGTAATAGGAAATCGAAATTTGTGTTTTATTTTCTTTAAAACTCGACAGAATACTCGACCGAATATTCATTCGGAGCATAGTAAGCACTCGTCTTTTCCATGAAAGTACGAATTTTCTCAAATAAATTTTCTTGTAGAACTGTTTTGTAGTTCCTATATGTAGTATCAATGTTTCAGCAAAAAAGAAATCCCCTTATAATCTTTACAGAAATATTTAAAAAATCTAGCTAGATTCTCAAGTGACGAACAAATAATAATTTGGATGGATCAACGACTTACCGTTTAGTGCAAAATACATCGATCATGAATGGTAAATGAAAAGAAGATCACCAGATTTTTTTAGTGTCTGAACCAGAAACATTGAAATAACTCACAAATTATAGTTTTTTTTCTACGGTTAAATTAGCATCCTTCTTAAGGTGGCCATTATGCCCCTACCTCCCCTATCTAGAAATAATTCTTTCTTTCAATATTCGAAATAACCTTCATTTTTAATGCGCTTGAAAACTGTTTCAACAACAGTTTAAAATTGAATCTCAAGTTCGGCTGGGATAGCTAGGGAAAAAACAATATTTTTAGTATTTTTAACACGTGTTTTCACATTTCATCACTTCAACAATGTCGTCGTCTTCCGTGTCGTTTTAGTATGATAGAGGACACCTAGCAAATCAAACAATAACAACAAAAAGACAATCTCCGTTCAAGTTCGTCGGGCTCGTTCCGAAAGGTTCATCTCCCGATTCCCTAAGGTTTTCCTCCTGATCGATTCCGCCTGTCACCGACCCATCCAGTTCCACATTCGGAAGGGTGGAGCTGGAAGCAGAAATCGTGACTTTCAATCACGAATCGATACTTACTTCGCGGCTTACCGTGTACGGGAAGCTCCCGCGAGAAGCCATCCGAGAAAGAACCCATATTCGGATGCCTTATCATTATTATTGGCTGCCATGCCATGGAAGGAACGAAACTATGCTGCTGCTAGTTTTTCATTTGAGCCTTGGCCACCACGGTGCGGTTCCAAGGGGTCCCCTTGCTCTGGGTATGTAATCGTCGCCAACCTGCTGCTGAGATGATGCTCGGCTGTCGATCGATTCTTCGGGATGTCGATTGATTGTGGAGGGCGGAGAAGTGGAAGCTCATTCGAACAGGAGGAGTTTCCAAGCGAGAGGGTGGAATATCAACCTGCCTGCGTTGGACTCCCAGGAATTTCGACCCAACAACACTATACGATCCAGAAAACGAAGAGGTCCCACCTTCTCCTTGAACCTCTGTTTGATCGCCTCGGAGAGACCAAGAAGGAGTTCAGAAACGAGGGCGTGTGTGCGCACCTTTGTCTGTGTGTCTTACCGCAGAACTTCATGAAATCTTCCCGGTGCCATCGATGATTGGGGAAGCAACGACCATAATAATAAGAAGGTTGCGTTCGGTGTCCACGATCCACGCTGCCTGTGCCCTTCGTCTTCGTCTTTCGTTGGTTCTTCTTCTTGTTGAGGGTGTCAGCGCACTACCGAACCGGGAGGAAGATTAATAAACTTATCCCATACGCGCGTTCCAATCCTATTCGATCCGTTCCGCGATCGAGGGGCCTCTCGAGAACCGGATTGACAGGTAATGTTGTGGCCCCCAGAGTCATTCGGGGACATTGGCCACAAGATTAAGAGTGTGTGTCTGTGTGTGTGTGTGTGTGTGTGTGTGTGTGTGTGTGTGGGAGACGAAGGAAAAATTTCGATTGGGAGGCGAGAGAGTGTATTTACTGGATGATGAAGTAGATGATAGGCCAAGAGCGTACCGTGTAAGTTTGAAATTTAATTTGTTTCGATGCAACCGGATCGACATTGCATTTTTATGAAAGTGGAAGATGTCGTTAGAAAAAATGATCTTTCGAAAACAAATTTCAATGAAACAAAATTTCGAGTAAGATATGAATATTATTCATTATGAACTTTAAACTCGGAAATTGTTTAACCTTATAGAGAATTGCAAAAAAATAGGGCATCTAAAGCTTGCTTCACATAGAATTGGAAAAAAAACAATCGCCAGTATTTCAGTTATTTATTATTGAATCCAAGATATTTTTAAACAAATGTAGCGTGTTTTATACTTTCAAAAAAAAATACTGATACAATTATTTGTCACGGTTTCGAAGGAATTCTCGATTTTTTCCTGTAACACGGCTCATTAGGCGGCGCACACCTTCTTCGTCCATCGTTTTAGCTATCTTATTCCACCAGGTCTTCATCTGATTGATGTCTTTAAAAACATTTTCCTTACTCTCCTCTTCATGATTGCCCGGTATTCCCAATAGGGCGGAACTGGGGACAGTTGGGTGGGTCAAGGTTTTTCGCAACAAACTGGAGCTCTTCCTCTGCAAACAATTCTTGAACGACTTTACTGTAACGACAGCTTGCCGTATCTGTCCAAAACATTACGGGATGCCGTTTTTTTGCCACAGCTGTAAATGCCCTGCCAAATCATAAACTTTAGTTCAAATTTGTCAACAAAAAAAAATTTCATTAAGGCTGAAACATTCCTCCGAGCTGTTGCCAAGTAAAATTTTTGATCTGGAATTTTCCCGAAGTCAGGCTTGCCATGGGTTTCATCATCCATCAGAAGACACCCGTCGAACTTGGTCCAATCACGCTTCCAATCACGGGTTTTGTCCAAACTATTCTGTTTTATGTCAGATTTGGCTGTTTGCTACCTCGATTCGACTTGATTCCTTCTCGGTGTCGAATTTTCCTCATGGTACTATGGGCAGCACCGGATTTTCTGGCCCGACAGTTGGGATTTCTCTTAATCGTCTTCAAAATCAGTTTCCGGTCGACAATTCTGTAGGAAATTAAGATGATTAGGAAGGAATGAAAAAAAAATTAAATAAAACAAAAAAAAATATAAATCCAAAACGTCATTGGAATTTATGAGTTATTATTTAGTGTGCACGAAAGTTCTGAATCCATCTACTATTTTCGAATCAATTTCGAACGAGAGAGTGGATTGAGCATTAAAGTGGGGAGAAAGCTTCGGTAGAATCAAGGTTTTTTTGTACACTAGGTTCTCCGACTTTCACAGTAAGTAGGCGAGGAGTGAGCGTGGCTCTCAATGAGTTTGTTTATTTTTTGTTCAGCTTTTCTGTGGTTTGTTGGTAAACAAACTTCATGAGTTCCGCATAGTTGCATAGCCTACATAGCCAAAATGGCTGAATCAGGAATTCGATATTCGGTAACACCTCCTGAATATATACACACCTTGGGTAGAATGAGTTCGAATCGAATATGTGTTTCTCTGAGAGACTGGTAAAAGTCAGTTAGAAAAGTGTTGTTGTGAAGACAAGAGCGTTTTGCTAGAATCGCAGTGATCGGAATCGAAGGAATGATCGATCGGAATGAAAAGTTATCAGTGTTGGATGATCAAAATAAGGCTAGCGAAATAGTTGAGAACCACCAGTCACGACAAGTTCCACTCCGAAGATTGACTTGAGGCTTTCGGATCGTCGCCAATGTTTCCTTATATCGTTCGATAACGCGCTATACAGTGTTTCTGGGCAAATTTCAGCTGTTTAGCTAGCCTAGATGCAGAACGAAATTTTTTTCCCTTCTTTCGGCTTCTATGTTGATTGTTTACAAAGTACAGTCGATTTGCGGAACGTCAAAAATACATACGTGAAGCAAATCCGTCCACCATGAGCGCCACAATATGAGCAAAAGTTTGTTCCAATTCTAAATGAAGTAAGCTAAAAATTGACAGTGAACTTCTCAATTAATAATCAGAATAAGTAAGTTTTATTCTTCTGAAATTGATTAAACATGTGATAATCAAAATTTTTTCCTAGAATTCTGGATCAAAATTTTCAGTTATGATTCAAATTTGATTTGAATTTAAAACCAAAACTTGCTTTTCGTTATCAGAATGTGGAGATCTAGGACATCCCAGGTTTGCTGAAGAATATTGGAAAAGGTATCTTATTATCATGATTCCCGGCAAAATATTTTTCCGGATAAATCGTAGGAAACGTATACACGATCTGTATGATGGTATGTACCCTCAGTGAGTAAGGATGTAAACTTTCAAGAGTTTCAATATTTTATGCTCTTTGCTTTTAAGGTTCAGCATTTGACATTTTCTTTTTACAATTTATGATGCAAAAAAAACATCATTACAATTTAATGCTAGGTACCTTAATCGCAAAAAATTCAATATCTTCCCTCCTAAATCAACCCAAATCTATGAAAATATATTTTCCTATTGTTAAAATGTCCGGAGAATCGATTGGACATAGCTCTCAGATGCTGCACAAGCTTACTAACGGAGATATAGTTCCTTTTTAATTCCTAACTTCCCTATGTTTATAGACAATCCAGACAACTCTGATTTAAACTAAAAAATTGAAAACATAATAATTCATCTTGTGTGATTTTTTGAAAAGAATCAAATGTTATTAAAATGGAGTTATGGTTGATTTTACCGTTATATTTTTTAATTAATTATGAAAAAAGTAAGATCGAAATTGTTAATTTTTAACCTAATGAGACCTTTTTTGTGTGATTCATCTTTCCGAGCAATCTTATGAAGGCTGTTTGAGCCACCGCACGCATTGTAAAATGGCTGCTTTAACCCTCAATTTCCCTACATGTTTTAATTAATTCAGAAATAAGCATGTTCGGACTTGAAAATTCTAAGCCAAATGATGCTTATTTTTGTGTGCAACTAATTGCCGTTTTACCCCCAATTTCCTAACATTTTCAATAAAGTTCAGAAAAAGAATGTTCGGAATGGAAGATTCTGTTGCTAATGAGACTTACCTTGTGAGTTTTTTTTTTCTGAGAAATCGAATGAAGGTAATTTGAACCACCGCACGCCTCGGAAATGGAGCTATTGCTGTTTTTACCCTCAATTCCACCATATTTTTTAGTTAATTAAGAAAAAAATCATTGTTAACTTGAAAGTTTGGAATCAAAAAAAACTTATTTTGTGTGGGTTTTTCTAGGAATCGATTGAAGGCTATTTGAGCCACCGCACGCATCAGAAAATGGAGTTATGGCTTAACTGTTTGTAAAACGTTAAGTTATGCCATTACTCCATTTTCCGATGCGTGTTATAGTTCAAATAGCGTTCATTCGAATCGCGCAGGGGGCTTCGACAAGGTGATGGTCTATCTTGCATGATGTTCAACGTGGCGTTAGAAGGTGTTATTCGACGAGCGGTGGGCGAAATGCGGGGCACGATTTTCAACAGATCCAGTCAACTTATCAGCTTTACCGATGACATTGATATAGTCGGGCAGATCATCTGCGGCGGTGGAGGAGATCTACCGCAAACTGAAACGCGAAGCAGGAAGGATTGGATTGATGATTAATACATCCAAGATGAAGTACATGCTGGCATGCGGATCCGAGACCGACCGAACCCGCTTGTCCAGCAATAACAAGGTCACGATCGACGGCGCGAGCTGGAGATAGTCGAAGACTTTGTTTATCTCGGCTCACTGATGACCGCAGACAATGACACCAGCCGTGAGATCCGGCGACAAAAGATCAACGGAAGTCGTGCCTACTATGGACTCCACAAGCAACTGCGGTCGATAAGACTTAGCCCTCGCACGAAGTGTAACCTGTATATGACGCTCATTTGACCGGTTGTTCTCTACGGGCACGAGACATGGATATTGCTCGAGGGGGACCTGCGTACACTCGGAGTATTCGAGCGACGAGTGTTAACCATCTTTGGCGGCGTACAGGAGAACGGAGTGTGGAGGCGAAGGATGAACCACGAGCTCGCGCGACTCTACGGCGAACCCAGTATCCAGAAGGTGGTGAAAGCTGGCCGGATACGCTGGGCGGGACATGTTGCGAGAATGTCGGACGACTGTCCTGCAAAACAGGTGTTCGCTACGAATCCGGTAGGAACAAGACGAACGGGGGGCGCAACGAGCGAGGTGGTTAGACCAAGTGGAGCGTGATCTGGCGAACGTGGGATGCCCAAGAAATTGGTGAACGGTTGCTATGAACCGAGTGAATTTTAGGAATTATGTTCGTCAAGTTATGTCGTGAGACGGAATACTATTTAAATAAAAAATAAATCTAAAACATTTTATAGTGTTGGAACCGATCGAACCGCCCATTAATTTTTCATTTGAAAAAGTGAAAATTTTATCGACTCTCCAATCTGATTTTTTTTTTTTCAAACTCGAACCAATTTGGTTTTAGCAAGCATCATTTCACATTTGTTGTGTTAATAACAACATTTTAATTTTGATTTGATATTTAGAAATTTCTAAGGTGGGGAGAGAGTTATGCTTCTTATAGAGTTATGCAAATCATATTGAGGATGATTGATTCGTCTACAACTTGTTTGAAGACAAGGATCTCTGTCTTTGAAAAAAAACGGAAAATTGATTGCTGCGTCTAAAATGATTGCTTTTTGCATGAATTCACAGGATAAAAGTAAACGATAACTACACAAAAATTCGTAAACATATAGAGTCAAAAAATACAAAAAAAAATGAATTCCATGATGCTAAGAGTTTAAAAGCGTTTTTTTTTGTATATACATATAGTTACCCTAACAGTTAAATATTTATTAAAATTATTTTATTTTAATAAGGGTCTTAAAGCATAAGAAATATCTTTTTTTATTCTAATCAAACTCCTAAAATCATCTTTTAATGATGCCAGCCAGACTTTAGAATTTCCATGCTACGCCCAAACTTAACCTCCTTTTGCGGTTATAAAAAAGGACAATTAGCCAGTTAGGGCCATATAGATACGGATAACTAATTTGGCTGTAACTTCAAAACTACTGATTAGATTCTCATAAATTTTTTCATTTAAGAATTTTCTTTTTTTTTTGTTAGATAGTGAACATGTCAAGAAAAAAAATTATTATAATTTTGTTGGTATCTGAAAAATTGAGCCGAAGGACAAAATTGTTAAACAAAGATGCTATTTTTGAACAAAGATGGTGACCATCCCGGTTAGAATAATGAAATTTCTCTATGTGAGTTAAACTTTGGCTAGTTTAAAGATTCATTCAAAGTAAACAGTAGTATTAGGTTTTCGATTTGCTATGTCATGAATGGAAATATAAGAACAAAATTTAAAATCATTGATTTTCTTCTTGAAAACCGTGGTTTTCTTTCACAGAATAATTACATTATATTTATTAAACTGGGCTGATAAGCATAAGCATAACGTACAAGCCGATAAACCTAAGATTTTATGCTCAATATATTGAAATTCTATGATTTAATACTAGAGCTGGTCACCCTAGCAGTCTCTTCAGGTGGAAAATAATTTAATTGAACAGAACAGCAATATTAATTCATCAAAAATCCTTGATCCTCATGAAAATATAATGATAAAATCATTGAACATTTTTTATATGAACTTTCCAAATAACCAGCTTGGAAAACCAAGCTCTTTTATTATTTAAATATGAGCTCTCAATCTATCTGCTTTCATATCAATCAAAAGTTTTTCAATGTGACTTATACAGAATGAGTTATCTTTGGTGCGAAACACACATTTTCAAAGGATTTTTCTACTTTAAGGTCGTTTTCCGAAAACCATAAACATCATAACTCAAAATTTTAAGAGGCATCTTAAAGCAGACATTTCAAAATGGCATAGTTTATGAAAATCGGTTCAGTAGTTTTGATTTTATAACCAAAAAAATAATCCCGGTCTAATATTACCCTAACTGGCTTATTTTCTTTATGTTTGCAGCTCTAACCGTTTCTAAAATATCGCTTCGAGAAAGTACAGTTCGGGTCTTATAGACCAAACTGAAGATCAAAGTATAAGACTAAATCTCAGACAAAATTCTCCCATGCTCAGTTTAAATCAGGGATGTTCAAACACTTTTAATTAGGAACTCTTTGGACGAGATGCATTGAAAATTAAATGTACGTCATAATAGTTTGCCGAGCTTTATTTTTTATGACGACAAATTCTTGAGAAATACAAAACTGAAAAATAATAAACTAAAGGGATTCATGTAATTGACTAAAAACTTTTTTAGTGAAAGATACCGGGATTAAACAAGCCTAAATTGAATAGGTTCATCACTAAATCTTGATCATTTTTCAATAACTAAAATGTTTCAATTGATTTGAAATGTTTAGGCACAAGACAACAGAATTCACATTTCCCTGAAGTGCAAGGAATTTAAAGAACTGATTTTGAATTATTCGGGGGCGCTGAATCCATATATTAAATTTTTGTCAGTTCTAATTTTCGACATAACTTTTATATAATTATTGACCAAATGTTCAACTTTCCCAAAGACTGTGAGTTATTTTGAATTCTGAACAAAAAAAAATGTTACGGCAGTTTTCATTTTGTTACTTTTTTCCAAACCCGCAAAAAACAGGCATTTTGAAAAAAAAATTACAGAATAATTAAACCTAATTTAATATCTGATATATTAAAAACCATTAGACAAATCATTTCGCAGTTTTCAACGTAATTTTGGATGAATTAAAACCTTTAATAAGTTTCTTTAATGATGTCATCAGAAGAAGTTGTAACATTATTTTTTTGGAATTTCTATAAATTGTAGAATTAAATTTTTTGAAACGTTGTATCTCTGATTCAAGAAGTTCTTGCCAAAATCTGAGTCCTTGATTGAAAGAAGTGTAGTAAGTGTAGTGTTAAGTAAAATCAGCTTTTGGTTTTTATGTAGTTTTGTTGGTTTATCAGTTATGAAAGATAAATTTTACCTAAAACTGATCGATTTAAAAATGACCACACGCAAGTGATAGACAAAATCTGGTCAATGTTTTGAATTCAGGAAAGTCATACAAAATCGGTATTTGAAGCAAAGGCACCACAAATGATGTTTCCCTGTGTAATCGTTACAAATTTTTTGGGTTAAATCACAAAATAGCAGATTTTGTTTAGTCTTCAGATATAACTTTCAATCAAGAACAAAAATATTTCACTTCATCATACAATTTAAACTTTGCACAAAACAAAATATATAATGAGTTAACTTACTCATATATTACGTTTTTTCCATTGAAGTAAATTGCAACCATGCTTTAAAAAGAACTCAATGCAGAGCTTAAATCCTACATGATAAAAAGTCAACAATCTGGATGATTAATGGACAAATGCAACTGCAAACAAGTGACGTGTATTTATGACCAAGCTATATTTTTTTTTGTTTAGTGGGACTGCTTTTTTATTATTATTAACAATTTATCGAAGAAAAAAAAATCGAGAAATAAATTTAATTTGAGATAAGGTTTACGGGCCGCACAAATATGTCTCGAGGGCCGCATACGGTCCGCGGGCTGCAGGTTGTTCATCCCTGGTTTATATCATAAGCACGGATCGGCACAGCCTAATTCACAGTTCATTACGATTTCCAAACGAAACGTTAATTGAAGTTCTTGAAATTTATACATTAAATGATCGAAAGTTAAAATAACATATTAGAAACATTTTTTCTGCTAGATTTTTCAAGATAAAACTTGTAAAATTTTGGGGCATAAAACATTTTAAAATATCTTCTATCTATTTTTAACGATACGATACTTTTGAAGCTTGTTTATAGGAGGTGTGTCTCCTGTTTCCTCATCTACATATATTCCTCGTGCATCTGAACAAACAAACGAAGAACCGTGACCACAGGTTTGAGATTTCCAAAGAATCAAAGTCATGTCAAAGTCATGAGAAATCTCGCAGGCTAAAATATGAATATTCTACACATAAAAAGGTGGTATGTAGATTTACGGTTTATTTTAAAAACGTTAAAATTGCGTTTTGGTTACTCAACTATTAGGGTTTTCTCACATACGGAGTTTTAATGTACCTAATGATATTTTCTTTGGAATGATACATTGAATCTCACAGACGAATTCTTTTTACGAATATTTTCAAAATATATTTTTTGAATATTCCGCACACGCTAGAAATTATTGAACCATTTATGTTTCAAAAATAACCATTTTTGACCTTTTCCCGGGAAATGTCATTTTATGAGTTCTCCATGAGAAGTCATAAAATGACTTCTAGGGGAGAAGTTCGAATATGGTTATTTTTCAACCGAATGAGTTTCTAGCGGAGAAGTTGAAAAAAAGGTTATTCTTTAACCGTTTTTTTAAGAGCTGCTGTGTAATTAGCAGATTTGGAAGAGTTTCTAGTACAATTTTCATTAAAATCTCCGGTTTCGATTCAGTATTCCTATTTATTTAAACAAATACACTATAGCATCAAAAGCCCCTCTCCTCCCACTACTACCGAATTAAAATGAAAAAATATATAAAATAACGCCGGTGCCGGACAACGCCGGAAGTGGCGATACGCCTTGATGATATTTTGTTGATGAAAGTGGTCAAAATATCAATGTCTTCAGTGCTGTTCGTTCACGGGGGGGTTAGATTTTTATTTTTGACTGGCGGGTGATATTTTTGAAGCAGTCCAGCACGTTCCAGCTTCTTCCGGGTGGTGAAATTGCAGTCGGAAGAGTATCTTGTATTTTCGCACCAATACCTAAAACAAAAATATTTTATTAGGTAACCAAACTTTCCATCCTCGGAAGGATTCAAAAGTATTCTAAGGAATGTTTAAACTTACCGGAAGTGTGATCCGGGTTCTCCTTTTAGGATATTTCAATATACCTGACAGTACGAGGACCATGCAGCTAGCAAGCGACTGCGGTTGATTATAATTTAGGTGTTTCTATTGAAACTTCATGCGGGGTCATATCTCATCGGTATCCTGAAATTTAATTTTATTTGTTTATTGTGAGGTAGCAATTTGACTTATTTATATTAAAAGATGAAGTTAGATGAATATTTATATTAAAATATTTACCTTTGATAACCACCAATAGATTCGATGTGTTCCGACCAGGACCGATTTAATCTCGAACTCGATCTATAGTTTCGCGGAATGATGGAGTTTTGAAAAACGCGTTCGTCTGTAAATTGGCAATTTTCAAGATGGCTACGATAGGAAAACCAAATTATTCAAACATTTTGTGGTTAATGCTCAAGAACTACAAAAATGGTTAAAATTTGAGAAGGAAAAATTCTTAAAAAATAACCATATTGGCAGTTTTTGGGCTAAAGCCATAAAATGGTTATTTTTCAACCGAAAATGTTTAAATGAAAATGAGCGTGCAAGCAGACTTATGCAAAAAAGAAGTACTTCAAGCATGTTTTCAGTTTAGCGGGAAACCCCGCTCACTAAAAAAAGAAGGTTGAGAGCGTGATTTTTCTAGTAACAATAAAACAAATGTTTTTTTTTTCAAAGTTCCGGTTGGGTTTAGGTTTAACCCAACTACTTTACCAAATTCAGTAAGATATAAGATTCATAGACTAAACAGAGCATCGATAGGAGAACCATGTTGATACCAAGAAAATAAAATATTGTACTTCGAAACACTGCCGTTTGTCACGTTAACTATTTCGGTCGCCTTCCACGAGATTCAGGTCACATTTTCTAAACATCCCTCCCCGATGTTGTCGTTAAAAGTCGCTAGAAATCACGCCCTTTTCTAGTTCTGTTTGGTGGAACGGTTCTCAGTCACCAACGTCGAAAAGCCGTCGGCAGTTTTCCGTTTCAAAACCGAAATCGGCTTGGCAAATGTAGTTCAACAGAAGCGTGAATTACTCCACTACCAACATTCATTGAACACCGAAGACGACGAAAATGCCGGAGCGCAAGGCAAGGAGAAGGAACAAAAAAAAATCAATCAAAATATGTATTCAACAGAAGTAGGTAGAAGCGAAAAAAGCTGGTGGATGGTACACAAACACACGTTTTTGCTGCCTGCTACTCTTCAATCGAAGTAGGTGCCGATGTCCGATACCGTACGACGACGACGACGACGTGATGGAAGACTGCTGCTACCGCTTGCTGCTTCTCGTCGTAGTACGGATGACCTTTGTTGCTCTGTGGATGGCATGGAAGACATGCACCAGGCCTACTACTTCTGGAACGGAATCGGTAAAGCACCACCACCAAAAGGTGGGCCTCTACTGTAACCGATTTTACATCTCGGTCACCAATACTGTTAAGGTGCTGTAACAGAGTTGAATTGAAGTATTTTGGTAAAGCATCGCACAGCAATGCGATGTGACACGGTTGTGTCGTGCAACGTCACTTCTCTTGGAGAAGTGTATCGCTCTGTTCCCCTCTGAATTTTCGATTTTTTTCAGTGTATTAGTGAGTGAGGGGAAACTGGTTTGACCAGTTTTCAGTCGTTCGAACTCTGCTGTATCGATAAAAGAGTGTTTTTTCGTGAGAGTTGTCGCATGATTTTATTCAAAGAGCGTAAACGTGCTTCGTTCGATCGGGTCGAAGTAAATTTGATGAAAACGGTGTTGTTTTCATCTGTTTTGTTGAGGGATATTTTCTTATGCTCGCAGTAGTCGCAACAACAACGGATTTCGGCTTTTGTTCGGATGTTGTTTTTGGCTTGCCGAAAAGCGGAAAGGGTGCTGGTGTGTTCGGGAGTTCGCATATATGGAAAGACGAACTAAATTTACTCTTAACAAAAGCGCGCACTTTTCTCGCAATCCCCGAAAGGTGTTTTGGCCCGGTTAAGAGAAAAATGTATATCCAGAGGAAAGCATGCTGGGCTAAAAATAGCTCCCTACACACTTCACTCAGTTTGCTTACATTACTTGAATGAAGAGTTTAATTATAGCTTTCCTTCGGTTTAACGCATCTGTCATGTTTCCGGCTCACTATTTAGTCGGAAACGATAGAGTTCAGAGAAAAATCGTCGTCTCCTCGACAGAACAAAGGAAAATTTACCGACGGGAGTGGTACACTTGCTTCGTGTGGTGTCACCAAAGTTCGCCGCTCTGATTGGTCAACGAATCGGAGAGATCGGAAAAAATTGTCGTCGTCGCCTGCTGCTATCTTTGGATTGGAAGGACATTCTGAACGAAGAAAAAATGTCAACCCCCAGTCAGAGAGCAGAGTGCGTTCTCTTTTTGTCATCCAAGGAAGCCGTCGTCCGCTAGAATGGGAAGGCGCGACAATCGGGAAAGGAAAAACCAACGCCTTCTTTGCGCTTTCGGGTTAAAAAGCTAAAATCGTGTGTCACCAAAAGTCGGTGGCACTCATACAGTCTCACAGCTTCGGGTTTGTCATCTCGGAGCGAATGTCACCCGAATATTCGAATGTGTCACCAAATATATAGATATTCTAGGGAGAAGGACAGAGAAACTGCGCGGCGTTGCTTCTGCTATATGTTGGTGTTTGTGGTCACCCAGTAGATGTCTCCTAAACCGGTCGCCGTGAGAGGATCTTTGCGGAAAAGTTCGGGAAGAAGCATCAGCAAAATCCACAAGAACCGGAGAGGCGTGACAAGAATGTTTTGTGTCCACCACGCTTATTCGATATAGCGAGTTTGGGTTTTTTTTTTCTCCCGCTCCCGCCTCCTTCTTCCGGGAGGCTTCTCACTCACACACACCGAGCGGAAAGCCAACAATCGTGTGACACTCTCCGTCGTAAGCCGGCGCCTTTAAATAAATATTATTTTGTGTCGTTCGCCTGCTGTCCTTGGGCTCCGTCATCCTCCTCCATCCAGAATTGACTTTGTGTATGTGTCACCCACCCCAACGATCTGGATGAGATCAGTTCATGCTCTCGCTGGCTCTCCTCACTGTGGGATTGTCACTCTCTTCGTATTTATCCTGGTCTTCGCTTTGACACTACACATGACGGAAAAACCACAATACTCTCGACTCGACTCGATTCTACCTTGGTCCAAACGACCAAGAGATGTCTCCCCCTTGTTTGGTTCTTGGTATTGGTAGTCAACCGAGTCCGGCTGACGAGGGATTACCAAGTGAGGCGGCACGGAATGGCACGGCGACAAAGTGAGAGCGAGCGCACACAAAGTGTCATTTGCGATATAATAACGACCACACCGCACATTGTGTGTCACCTCCCGGTCGTCGGACAAAGACAGCCTCTGCTATCCCTTGTATTCCGTGCATGTATACATAAACATATCGTCGCCGTGTCCGATGTCATAGCGCGTTCGTGTGGCCTAGCCTGCTTTGCTCTGGCTCTGGCGACAACTACACGACAAATACGACGACGACATCTACTTTACTTTGATAGCGGGACGGCACCGCTTGCTGTGATGCCGTGCAGTGAATATGCTTGTTTGAGTGTGGTTGGTGACGCCTACTTTTTTAAATTTTAAGATGAGAATCTCCCTTTGGTGTGTGGTGGGTGACCGACGACGACTCTCCTTCTTCTCCGTTGTCGTTGCTTTTCTGCATCTCCACCACCCTTCGCTTCATTCGGATGCTGTGCGGAGACAATTTTCAAGATTTGTCCTTGCCCGGCTGCTGCTGCTGCTCTCCACAGGACAAAGGAAGAAAACCGCTCCCCAACGCTCGGCCGATTGTGTCTCCAACACAAAGTCTTCCGGAGAAGTGGGCGTTGATATTTCCCGGGAAAATCGATCCCCGAGTTTATTGTACCGTACGTACCCAGTACATAGCTGGACGACCAGCAGCAGCCGGACCTCGAAGCAGCCTGGACTTCTCGGTGCTTTATTGGTCAACCCCGAGAAAAAGGGTTATCACTCTGGCTGGTGTGGTGTCCTGTCGTTGTCCAAATAAATACATAAACAACAACGGAATCCGGAACGTTGTAGCATCATCCGGGCGCAGCCAACCGGTACATAGCGCCCTCTACCAACCCAGAAAAGAGGAACGGAAAGACAGTGGAGTGGACAGAAGACGGGAAGACGGTGGGTCTTATCTCCTGGTCCCAGGGCGCTTTTGCCGGTCCGGTGAATTATGGCCCTTTGCTGCTCCTGACGGACGTAAACTTCACAAAGTTGGAACGATACAACTTTACTGCTGCGGGTGAAATACTTTAAGCGTGTAAGCTGCTTCCTCTCTTTTTCCATTTCATGCCATCCTCCCCTCTACTGTAGGAGTATGAAGAACGGGTTACAGAATCGATTTATCACTGTTGCTGCTGCTTCCGTATGCCTTGAACCATCATAGCGGGAAGCATCCGGGAAAGGTCCTTTTGGATAGGAGTCCGTTTTTTGCCGCAGAGGAAATGGAAGTGACAAGATTCATGGTTGCATCTCCCGCGCATTTTTTTCCTTACGAAGATAATCCTGATGGGGATGATTTTCATTTTATTACTCTACGCGCGAAACTTCGTTCGACTCTCTGAACCCTGAGAGGTGCTGCTGCTGATGCGGGCTCAGCCGGAGTGATTGACGTTTCGATTTCCCGGAGACGAAGATGGTTCCGGTCGATGGATTTTGTGAGCTCTAGCTGGGGAGATCGGATTCTGGAATGTCATCTTATGTTAAATTAAGTTGTCTTTTCTTATTGGAGACACTACTCTTGACATGTTTAATCAATTTTATCAAAGCAATAATTTTGTACCTGTACAAAATAATTTTGCTAATCTTTCGATTAAAAGGATAAACCTCTACTCAGCATTCATAATCCGGAATTTTTCCGTTAAGTGCTTCCCCGTAAAGTCTGATTTTTAATAGTTCTCTACCATGAATCAAAGTTGACGCGGTTAATCATAAAAAAATTAGGAAAAAATAAATAAATATGGGCTATCCGTAGATATAAAAATGTCCAAATTTAAACACACTAAAAAAATAATCCATTTCAATTTCTCTGAAAATCCAGAAAGCCTATTGAAAAATATATTTTTACGTTGTTAGAGTTTCCTGTTGTCTTTAAAGCTCCATAGGGTTAACAAACATCTGCGTAAAGCGGTTGTGAGAGGTCGATACGAAATGACCTTTTGGTATGGTTTGTTTAAACTTTCCTTGATTTTTCTTTCTTTGCTTTACTCTTGATTGTGTGGTTTTTTCTCTATGTATGGGCTTAGTTTATGGGAGGCAAGAGGATTGATATTAATTTTTTTTCTTACATTTATATCTTTTTATTAAGTCTTTTTACCTTTTTCTCATTTAAAGATTGAAATTAAAAAATTGTGGCCCGAAGGAAATCAGAAAATCGAAACTTAAATTTTGGTGCTAAGTGACTTAAAAATTCATAAAATAAAAAGTCGAGATCTGATGTTAACAAGAAATTTTTTTTTTTAGTAAAAATCGACTTTCTGGGAAATTGGCCAGTTTTCCAAAAAACGGTCCCAGAAAGTCGATTTTTAGGGTAAAATATTTTCTTCGAGCTACCATCAGATATCGACGTTTCATGTATTTCGTAGATAGTAGACATAGAAATAAAAATTTCCAGTTTTTTGGACAAATCGACTGAAATTTAAATCAAACAGAATATCAAACTATTGACTTTTTTTAATTACCAAGCCAAATTCACAACATAATCGAAATTATATTGTTAAAGAAACTTAAACTAGTCGTAACTTGAGATCTGTTTCTGAATTCTGATGAACTTCCCAGATTCATATAAAAAAATGACAAAAATGACAAAAATGACAAAAATGACAAAAATGACAAAAATGACAAAAATGACAAAAATGACAAAAATGACAAAAATGACAAAAATGACAAAATGACAAAAATGACAAAAATGACAAAAATGACAAAAATGACAAAAATGACAAAAATGGCAAAAATGACAAAAATGACAAAAATGACAAAAATGACAAAAATGACAAAAATGACAAAAATGACAAAAATGACAAAAATGACAAAAATGACAAAAATGACAAAAATGACAAAAATGACAAAAATGACAAAAATGACAAAAATGACAAAAATGACAAAAATGACAAAAATGACAAAAATGACAAAAATGACAAAAATGACAAAAATGACAAAAATGACAAAAATGACAAAAATGACAAAAATGACAAAAATGACAAAAATGACAAAAATGACAAAAATGACAAAAATGACAAAAATGACAAAAATGACAAAAATGACAAAAATGACAAAAATGACAAAAATGACAAAAATGACAAAAATGACAAAAATGACAAAAATGACAAAAATGACAAAAATGACAAAAATGACAAAAATGACAAAAATGACAAAAATGACAAAAATGACAAAAGTGATAAAAAATGACAAAAATGACAAAAATGACAAAAATAACAAAAATGACAAAAATGACAAAAATGACAAAAATGACAAAAATGACAAAAATGACAAAAATGACAAAAATGACAAAAATGACAAAAATGACAAAAATGACAAAAATGACAAAAATGACAAAAATGACAAAAATGACAAAAATGACAAAAATGACAAAAATGACAAAAATGACAAAAATGACAAAAATGACAAAAATGACAAAAATGACAAAAATGACAAAAATGACAAAAATGTCAAAAATGACAAAAAGGACAAAAATGACAAAAATGACAAAAATGACAAAAATGACAAAAATGACAAAAATGACAAAAGTGATAAAAAGTGATAAAAAATGACAAAAATGACAAAAATGACAAAAATGACAAAAATGACAAAAATGACAAAAATGACAAAAATGACAAAAATGACAAAACGACAAAATGACAAAAATGACAAAAATGACAAAAATGACAAAAATGACAAAAATGACAAAAATGACAAAAATGACAAAAAATGACAAAAATGACAAAAATGACAAAAATGACAAAAATGACAAAATGACAAAAATGACAAAATGACAAAAATGACAAAAATGACAAAAATGACAAAAATGACAAAAATGACAAAAATGACAAAAATGACAAAAATGACAAAAATGACAAAAATGACAAAAATGACAAAAATGACAAAAATGACAAAAATGACAAAAATGACAAAAATGACAAAAATGACAAAAATGACAAAAATGACAAAAATGACAAAAATGACAAAAATGACAAAAATGACAAAATGACAAAAATGACAAAAATGACAAAAATGACAAAAAATGACAAAAATGACAAAAATGACAAAAATGACAAAAATGACAAAAATGACAAAAATGACAAAAATGACAAAAATGACAAAAATGACAAAAATGACAAAATGACAAAAATGACAAAAATGACAAAAATGACAAAAATGACAAAAATGACAAAAATGACAAAAATGACAAAAATGACAAAAATGACAAAAATGACAAAAATGACAAAAATGACAAAAATGACAAAAATGACAAAAATGACAAAAATGACAAAAATGACAAAAATGACAAAAATGACAAAAATGACAAAAATGACAAAAATGACAAAAATGACAAAAATGACAAAAATGACAAAAATGACAAAAATGACAAAAATGACAAAAATGACAAAAATGACAAAAATGACAAAAATGACAAAAATGAAAAAATGACAAAAATGACAAAAATGACAAAAATGACAAAAATGACAAAAATGACAAAAATGACAAAAATGACAAAAATGACAAAAATGACAAAAATGACAAAAATGACAAAAATGACAAAAATGACAAAAATGACAAAAATGACAAAAATGACAAAAATGACAAAAATGACAAAAATGACAAAAATGACAAAAATGACAAAAATGACAAAAATGACAAAAATGACAAAAATGACAAAAATGACAAAAATGACAAAAATGACAAAAATGACAAAAATGACAAAAATGACAAAAATGACAAAAATGACAAAAATGACAAAAATGACAAAAATGACAAAATGACAAAATGACAAAAATGACAAAAATGACAAAAATGACAAAAATGACAAAAATGACAAAAATGACAAAAATGACAAAAATGACAAAAATGACAAAAATGACAAAAATGACAAAAATGACAAAAATGACAAAAATGACAAAATGACAAAAATGACAAAAATGACAAAAATGACAAAAATGACAAAAATGACAAAAATGACAAAAATGACAAAAATGACAAAAATGACAAAAATGACAAAAATGACAAAAATGACAAAAATGACAAAAATGACAAAAATGACAAAAATGACAAAAATGACAAAAATGACAAAAATGACAAAAATGACAAAATGACAAAAATGACAAAAATGACAAAAATGACAAAAATGACAAAAATGACAAAAATGACAAAAATGACAAAAATGACAAAAATGACAAAAATGACAAAAATGACAAAAATGACAAAAATGACAAAAATGACAAAAATGACAAAAATGACAAAAATGACAAAAATGACAAAAATGACAAAAATGACAAAAATGACAAAAATGACAAAAATGACAAAAATGACAAAAATGACAAAAATGACAAAAATGACAAAAATGACAAAAATGACAAAAATGACAAAAATGACAAAAATGACAAAAATGACAAAAATGACAAAAATGACAAAAATGACAAAAATGACAAAAATGACAAAAATGACAAAAATGACAAAAATGACAAAAATGACAAAAATGACAAAAATGACAAAAATGACAAAAATGACAAAAATGACAAAAATGACAAAAATGACAAAAATGACAAAAATGACAAAATGACAAAAATGACAAAAATGACAAAAATGACAAAAATGACAAAAATGACAAAAATGACAAAAATGACAAAATGATAAAAATGATAAAAATGATAAAAATGACAAAAATGACAAAAATGACAAAAATGACAAAAATGACAAAAATGACAAAAATGACAAAAATGACAAAATGACAAAATGACAAAAATGACAAAAATGACAAAAATGACAAAAATGACAAAAATGACAAAAATGACAAAAATCACAAAAATGACAAAAATGACAAAAATGACAAAAATGACAAAAATGACAAAAATGACAAAA